>NC_086444.1:1037473241-1037773241 GCF_028390025.1 Pseudophryne corroboree
GGCACTATTTAGAGGTAAGTCCTGTATAAATTTATATAATGTGATAGTATTAGGAATGTTAGGGACCCATGTGATGAAGTCACCTGGCCGCGGTACATGGGCCCGCATATTTTTGCAAATGTGTGCTAAGAACTTCAATTATACTCCATTTTAATTGTGAGAGTTTATTTAAATTATTTTTTACTGTCAGTGTTCTTAGTGCTAGGAGTGTGCATCTGCATCTCTCTTCCTCCAGCATGATAGCACCTCTTGAAATCTCTAGTATTAGGGTGTGCAGTCCAGGCCCCCCTTTTTTCCTCTATATTTGTGTATATATTGTACACTGGAAGGCAAGGCTTCCTTCCTCTGGTATTGGCACCCCTCCCATTTACCCTTAGGTGTTTTAATTAGCTAGGTTCCTGCATTTCAGATCACACATTGAAATGACACTATTTAGAGGTAAGTCCTGTATAAATTTATATAATGTGATAGTATTAGGAATGTTAGGGACCCATGTGATGAAACCACCTGGCCGCGGTACATGGGCCGGCATATTTGCGCAAATGTGTGCTAAGAACTTCAATTATACTCCATTTTAATTGTGAGAGTTTATTTAAATTATTTTTACTATCAGTGTTCTAAAGGGGGGTACTCACGGAGCGATATTCTAAGCAATCTGACTAGATTGCTTAGAATATCGGCATGATCGCTCCGTGTGTAGCCCCCTCGGCGATAGCGATGCGCGTCCCCGCACATCGCTATCGCTGCTGCTAGATTGGCCAGCATGCAGGCCAATCTAGCGGGTCGCTCACTTCACCCGCTGGGTGAAACGAGCGCCCCCCCCCCGTACGCTCAGCACAGATCGCGCTGTGCTGAGCGGCAGGAGAGATGTGTGCTGAGCGGTTCGCTCAGCACACATCTCTCCAGCATCGGCCCGTGGGTACTGGGCTTTAGTGCTAGGAGTGTGCATCTGCATCTCTCTTCCTCCAGCATAGTATTAGAAGCCTCAGCATGATAGCACCTCTTGAAATCTCTAGTATTAGGGTGTGCAGTCCAGGCCCCCCCCCCCTTTTTTTCCTGCATTCACACCTGCCTGCAAAAAATGAAGGAAACGACCCAAGTGAAATTCCTCCGCAGGAGCTGTTTTGGTTTCACACCACGACACATGTTTTCTCCAAATACAGTGATAATGTTTTGCCGTGACCTCCTTTCTAGCTTTAAGGAGAGTGGGGATGACTTCCCTGGGAATACCTTTACGAGCTAGGATTTGGCGTTCAACCTCCACGCCGTCAAACGCAGCCGCGGTAAGTCTGGAAACACGCATGACCCATGCAGTAACAGGTCCTCTCTTAGAGGAAGCGGCCAAGGATCTTCTATGAGCAATTCCCAAAGATCCGGATACCAGGCCCTCCGTGGCCAATCTGGGACGACGAGTATTGCCTGAACCCTTGTTCGTCTTATGATCCTCAGCACTCTTGGAATGAGAGGAAGTGGGGGGAACACATACACCGACTGAAACACCCAAGGAGTTACCAGGGCGTCCACTGCACTGGCTTGGGGGTCGCTTGACCTGGAAAAATACCTCGGAAGCTTCTTGTTGAGGCGAGACGCCATCATGTCTATTTGAGGAATTCCCCAACGCCTTGTCACTTCTGCAAACACCACTGGATGAAGGGCCCACTCTCTTGGATGGAGATCGTGTTTGCTGAGAGTCTGCTTCCCAGTTGTCCACGCCCGGAAGGAAAACTGCTGACAGAGCGCTCACATGATGTTCTGCCCAGCGGAGAACTCTTGTGGCCTCCGCCATTGCCGCCCTGCTCTTTGTTCCGCCCTGGCGGTTTACGTATGCCACCGCTGTTATGTTGTCCGACTGGATCAGGACAGGTAGACCTTGAAGAAGGTTCTTCGCTTGCAGAAGGCCGTTGTTAATGGCTCCTAACTCCAGAACATTTATGTGGAGACAAGATTCCTGGCTTGACCATTTTCCCTGGAAACTTCTTCCTTGTGTGACTGCACCCCAGCCTCGAAGATTTGCATCTGTGGTCAGCAGGACCCAATCCTGGATTCCGAATCTGTGTCCCTCTAGAAGGTGAGAACTTTTCAGCCACCTGTTAGGATCTCCTGCTCTGTGCTGCCACGTCGTCATGGCAACCGGGAGACAAGTGCTAGCGGAATAACCTTAGCGTAGCTGATACTCCGGTTCGGGTCTTTTGCTGTGCAGTGGTTACAGGCTCTGTGCACGGCAGGGGATCCGGTGCTGGTTTTTGTGCTCACAGTCTGTGAGGTCTGAGTGGGGCGTGGACCGCACCTGCTATATAAACCCTCTTCTCAGGTTAGGCAGATGCTGCTGAATCTTGGTTGGTTAGTCAGTTCCTGAAAGCTAGCTAGTACTGTGTAAACTTTGTAATTGTTTGTTGCTTACTGCAAATAGGCCTTGGGATTTGGTATTACACTCTGCCAATACAGACCTAGCAGTAAGACTGGAGTCAGTCATTTAACCTGCTGGGGTTCTTTTGCTACTCTGTGAACCTAGCAAGTTTGCGGCTGTATTCTCAGACTTGCCTGCCAAAATCCTTTCTCACTGTGCAAGGTGTTCAGGTGTCAGTTTAGTGGCAGTAAACTGAACCAGTGCACTGCAAGTGAGGACTAGGATTGTGGAGACTCTCCTTGTGTCTATTATTCCATCTCTGACCAAGGAGTTTACTGCCACACCCGTTGGTAACCCTTTAGGGTTTTGCTGTTGCCCTTAGCAACAGCATTTTGGGTTCTTTACGTATTAATTCACAACATCTCGCTTCTTTCCATCTGAGCATTCCTAATACTAGGGAGACACCCAGTTTCTTAGCCTTTGGGCTTCTCTGTTCACTTTGTGTTTTATTTTGTTACCCTATCACCTTCTGTGTATGTAATGTCATATTCCCCAGTCTGTCTGTGAGTTCATTTGTTTTGCATCCCTCTCCGTTCAGACACCAGTACATTCCTGCTGGCACTAGTGTGCATAACATATTCAGCAGCCCAATACTCCTGTTGAAATTTTGTGGGAATATGGAGCATACCCCTCAAAATACTTTGCAACAGGTGGTCGATCAGGTGCAGGTCCTGACTCGACAATTTAATGATTTGTCCATTAAAATGCACACCTCGCAGGCCGCTGGCAGAGCTCCCGCAGCAGCAGTACCTTCAGGGGTTAAGGAGCCGAAAGTAAATCTCCCGGATCGTTTTTCTGGAGATCGCTCGCAGTTCTTTTGTTTCAAGGAGAGCTGCAAGCTATATTTCCAACTTAGGCCTCAGTCTTCTGGGTCGGAGATTCAGCGGGTGGGCATAGTGATTTCCTTGCTACAAGGAGACCCACAGGTCTGGGCATATGGGTTGCAGCCTGACTGTCCGTCGCTTAAAAGTGTTGATGCTTTTTTTACGGCACTGGGCATGTTGTATGATGACCCTGACAAGACGGCCTCAGCCGAGGCTCAGATTTCGATCCTTAAGCAAGGGCGAAGGCCAGTTGAGGTTTATTGTACAGAGTTTCGGAGGTTTGCCCATGATACCCAGTGGAATGACCCAGCCCGGAGACACCAGTACCGAAGAGGTCTTTCTAACCAGTTAAAAGACCAACTGGTACAATATCCCTTGCCTGATAGCTTGGATCAGCTCATGCAGTTATCCATTCGGGTGGATAGACGGCTGAGAGAGCGCCGGCTTGAAAGGGAGACCGAGGTTTCCTTCTTTCCCAAGGGAACCTCAGACTCTGAGGAATTTTCTGAGGAGCCTATGCAGATTGGGGCTACCCGCCTCTCCTCGCGTGAGAAGACGCGGAGGAGACAGCAGGGGTTATGTTTGTACTGTGGGAATAAAGGTCATGTGGTAGTATCATGCCCAGAAAAGCCGGAAAACTTCAGGGCCTGAGGGTGATGGGAAATATCCTGTCAGGCCAGAAGTCAGAATTTCCCAAGAAGACTTTTATCATTCCGGTGACCTTGAAGATCCTCGGTCAAACTGTCAAGACTGAGGCCTTTGTGGACAGTGGGGCCGACGGGGTTTTTATGGACCGCCAATTCGCCCTGAAACACTCTGTTCCCTTAGTACCCTTGGCATCGGAAATTGTGATTTGTGGGTTAAACGGGGAACCATTATCCCAGGGTAAAATTACCTCTTGCACTAGCCAGATTTCTTTGTTTATTGGAGCCACACACTCTGAAAAATTGTCCTTTTATGTGACTGTCTGTACTTTTGCCCCATTGGTGTTGGGGTTACCCTGGTTAAGGGCCCACAATCCTCAATTTGACTGGGTCTCTGGGGAGATTCTTAGTTGGGGTACTGATTGTTTCAGGAGTTGCTTGAGCCTTCCAGTCAGGCTTTCGCAGCTAAGTTTGCCAGGATTGCCAGGATGTTATGCAGATTTTGCGGACGTGTTCTCCAAAAGAGTTGCAGAGGTACTACCTCCCCATCGCCCCTATGACTGTGCCATTAATTTGTTGCAGAATGCTAAGCTTCCCAAGAGCAGGTTGTACTCCCTGTCACGTCCTGAGACTCAGGCTATGGCAGAGTACATTCAGGAGAACTTGGCTAAGGGATTTATCAGACCTTCACAGTCTCCAGTTGGGTCGGGGTTCTTCTTCATGGGTAAAAAGGACGGTTCGTTGCGACCCTGCATCGACTTCAGGGAATTGAACCGTATCACGATTAAAAACTCATACCCACTGCCTCTCATTTCGGTCTTGTTTGACCAGCTTCGTACTGCCACCAATTTTTCTAAGATTGACCTACGTGGTGCGTACAATCTAATCCGAATAAGAGGGGGATGAATGGAAGACTGCCTTTAATACCCACTCAGGGCATTATGAATATTTGGTGATGCCTTTTGGGCTCTGTAATGCCCCAGCAGTCTTCCAGGACTTCATGAACGATGTGCTCAGGGAATATTTGGATAGATTCTTAGTTGTATACTTAGATGACATCCTAATCTTCTCCCATTCCCTGGAGGAACATCGGAAGCATGTACGCTTAGTCCTCCAGAAACTCAGAGACCACCGGCTTGGGGCGAAGCTGGAGAAGTGCGAATTTGAAGTTCAGCAAATCGCATTTCTAGGATATATTATCTCCCCAGAAGGTTTCCAAATGGAGGGTTCCAAGGTACAGGCAGTCCTGGATTGGGTGCAGCCCACTAGTTTGAAGGCGCTTCAGCGTTTTCTGGGCTTTGCAAATTTTTATAGACGATTTATCGCTGGATTTTCATCATCTATAGTGGCGCCCTTGGTGGCACTCACTAAGAAAGGGGCGGATGTTGCTCACTGGTCTTGTGAGGCCAAAGCGGCTTTTGCCCGTCTCAAAAGGGCATTTGTCTCGGCCAAGATGCTGCGACACCCAGATCCAGAGCGTCCTTTTGTGGTGGAGGTGGATGCCTCTGAGATGGGTATTGGGGCAGTGCTCTCTCAGATTGGGGTGTCTGATAATCGCCTTCATCCCTGTGCTTACTTTTCCCGTAAATTTTCGCCTGCCGAGATGAATTATGACGTGGGTAACCGGGAATTGTTGGCTATTAAGGATGCACTCGAGGAGTGGAGACACTGGCTTGAGGGGGCTAAGTTTGTGGTCTCAATTCTCACCGACCATAAGAATTTGGCATATTTAGAGTCAGCGAAGCGCCTCAATGCCAGGCAGGCACGATGGGCTTTGTTTTTTGCTCGCTTTAATTTTTTGATAACATATCGCCCTGGGTCAAAAAACATCAAGGCTGATGCGCTCTCGCGGAGTTTTGCTCCAATCCAGGAGACCACCGAGGAGCCATTGCCCATTGTGTCCCCATCATGTATTAAAGTGGGCATTACCCAGGACCTCTTGTCATTAGTCCTTAGAGCACAGGAGCAGGCTCCTCCAGACCTTCCGGTAGGTCTTTTGTTTGTGCCTCCTAGGTTAAGACAGCGAGTGTTCCTGGAATTCCATGCCAAGAAGTCGGCAGGTCACCCGGGTATTGCCAGAACTCGGGAGTTGCTATCTAGGGCGGTGTGGTGGCCCTCGGTGGCTAGGGATGTGGATCAGTGGGTTCGGGCATGTGACATCTGTGCCCGAAATAAGACTCCTAGAGGGGTTCCTGTTGGCCCATTACATCCACTCTCTATTCCATCTAAGCCATGGACCCACATTTCAATGGATTTTGTGGTGGACTTGCCCAAATCCTCGGGGATGACAGCCATCTGGGTTGTCGTTGACAGGTTTTCGAAGATGGCGCACTTCGTTCCATTGATTGGGCTGCCATCGGCCAGACGCCTGTCTGAATTATTTATGCTGCATGTTGTGCACCTCCACGGGTTGCCACTTGATGTGGTCTCTGACCGCGGATCCCAGTTTGTGGCCAAATTCTGGAGGGCATTTTGTTCCGATCTCCAGATTTCTGTCAGCTTGTCGTCAGGCTACCATCCGCAGTCTAATGGGCAGACTGAAAGGGTGAACCAGTCCTTGGAGCAGTTCCTCAGGTGTTATGTCTCCAAGTGTCAGACTGACTGGGTTGCTCATCTGTCCATGGCGGAGTTTGCCTATAACAACGCGGCTCACTCTGCTACAGAGATCTCTCCCTTCCTTTGTGTGTATGGGCATCATCCTAAGGCCAATTCTTTTGACCCCCTGGACTCCACGCCTGGTGGTTCCTCTGTGGTTTCGGTCCTTAGAGGTATTTGGAGGAAAGTGAAGAAAGCCCTTGTGTCTGTGTCATTAGTGACCAAAAGGGTTTTTGATAAGCGGAAGAGACCCTGCAGCTTCAAATTAGGAGACTTCGTCTGGTTGTCTACCAAGAATTTGAAGTTGAGACAGCCATCTCATAAGTTAGGCCCCCGGTTCATCGGTCCTTATAAGATCACTAGGGTTATCAATCCGGTGGCATTTCAGTTAGATCTACCCCGTTCTTTGGGTATCAATAAAACATTTCATTGTTCCCTTTTAAAACGGGCGATTAGTAATCCTTCTTCCAGTGGAAGACCTTCCCCTCTTCTGATACGTGGCCAGAGGGAGTTTGTTGTTGAAAGGATTCTTGACTCCAAGATGGTTCGGGGTCGGCTGTCATTTTTGGTGCACTGGAAGGGGTATGGCCAGGAGGAGCGGTCATGGGTGCGCAGTTGTGATCTTCATGCCCCCAGACTGTTACACTCTTTCTTCTCGCAGTTCCCCGATAAACCCGGTGGTAGGGGTTCTTTGACCCCTCGTCAGAGGGGGGGTACTGTTAGGATCTCCTGCTCTGTGCTGCCACGTCGTCATGGTAACCGGGAGACAAGTGCTAGCGGAATAACCTGAGCGTAGCTGATACTCCGGTTCTGGTCTTTTGCTGTGCAGTGGTTACAGGCTCTGTGCACGGCAGGGGATCCGGTGCTGGTTTTTGTGCTCACAGTCTGTGGTCTGAGTGGGGCGTGGACAGCACCTGCTATATAAACCCTCTTCTCAGGTTAGGCAGATGCTGCTGAATCTTGGTTGGTTAGTCCGTTCCTGAAAGCTAGCTAGTACTGTGTAAACTTTGTATTTGTTTGTTGCTTACTGCAAATAGGCCTTGGGATTTGGTATTACACTCTGCCAATCCAGACCTAGCAGTAAGACTGGAGTCAGTCATTTAACCTGCTGGGATTCTTTTGCTACTCTGTGAACCTAGCAAGTTTGCGGCTGTATTCTCACTTGCCTGCCAAAATCCTTTCTCACTGTGCAAGGTGTTCAGGTGTCAGTTTAGTGGCAGTAAACTGAACCAGTGCACTGCAAGTGAGGACTAGGATTGTGGAGACTCTCCTTGTGTCTATTATTCCATCTCTGACCAAGGAGTTTACTGCCACACCCGTTGGTAACCCTTTAGGGTTTTGCTGTTGCCCTTAGCAACAGCATTTTGGGTTCTCTACGTATTAAATCACAACATCTCGCTTCTTTCCATCTGAGCATTCCTAATACTAGGGAGACACCCAGTTTCTTAGCCTTTGGGCTTCTCTGTTCACTTTGTGTTTTATTTTGTTACCCTATCACCTTCTGTGTATGTAATGTCATATTCCCCAGTCTGTCTGTGAGTTCATTTGTTTTGCATCCCTCTCCGTTCAGACACCAGTACATTCCTGCTGGCACTGGTGTGCATAACACCACCACAGGAGAGAAATTCTGGTCCTGGAAGATAGACTTATTTTCCGGTGCATGTGTAGGTGAGACCCGGACCATTTGTTCAGCAGATCCCACTGAAACACCCGGGCATGAAACCTGCCAAACGTAATGGATTCGTAAGCCGCAACCATCTTCCCTAGCACTCGAGTGCATTGATGAATCGACACTCTTGCCGGTTTCAGAATCTCCTTGACCATGGTCTGGATTTCCAGAGCTTTTTCCACCGGAAGAAACACTCTCCGCAGTTCCGTGTCTAGGATCATGCCCAAGAAGGGCAGCCGAGTTGTCGGAATCAACTGAGACTTTGGCAAATTGAGAATCCAACCATAATGTTGCAGAACCGTCAGGGAGAGTTCCACACTTCTTAGCAACTGCTCTTTTGATCTCGCCTTTATCAGGAAATCGTCCAAGTACGGGATAATTGTGACACCCTGCTTGCGTAGGAGTACCATCATTTCCGCCATCACCTTGGTAAAGACCCTCGGGGCCGTGGAAAGCCCAAACGGCAACGTCTGAAATTGGTAATGACAATCCTGCACCGCAAATCTTAGGAAGGCCTGATGAGGAGAATATATCGGGACGTGTAAGTAGGCATCCTTTATGTCGACTGATGCCATAAAATCTCCCCCTTCTAAGCTGGAGATCACAGCTCGAAGAGATTCCATCTTGAACTTGAAAGTTTTCAAGTATGGATTGAGGGATTTTAGGTTCAGAATCGGTCTGACCGAGCCGTCCGGCTTCGGCACGACAAAGAGGCTCGAATAGAACCCTTCCCCCCCATTGGGACGGGGGCAGTGCCAGATTTAGGTCTACATGGGCCTGGAGCTGAGAGTTAGGAAGGGCCTATGGGGGTCATTCCGAGTTGATCGCACGTAGTAACTTTTTGCTGCTCGTGCGATCAACTTGACGCCACCTATGGGGCAGTGTATTTTAGCATAGCAGGGCTGCGTTCGCTTGTGCAGTCCTGCTATGCTAAAAAAGTTTCCTGCAAGACAAGACCAGGGTCAGACTGACTTACCCTGTGTGACGGATCCAGCGACGAAGGTCCCGGAATTGACGTCAGACATCCGACCTCCAAACGCCTGGACACGCCGCTGCAATCACTTTTTCCGGTGGCAGCGTTGCTGCCCGGCGCGCAACAACGCATGTGCGCATTGCGGGCACCACGCAGGCGCAGTCCCGACCCCATGATGTACCGCTGCGTGCAAACGGGTCGGAATGGACCCCAAGTACTGTATGTGCTGTCCCAGGAAGTAAGATCAGTGCCGTAGAGAAGTTCTCCCGAGTGGGTAGGGGAGTGTGGATACTATATCACTGCACTACCTCCCCACATTACATTACTGTGCTACTTCCCCACACTATATCCCCGCACTGCATTACATCCCCACACTATATCACTATGATGGGTTGATATTGCGAGACCGGCATTTGGGATTCCGGAGGTCACCATAACGACCCCTTCTCCAGAATGCTGGCAGCGGGGGTAAATGCAACAAAGACCCTTGTAGGCTTGCTGCGCTCGCCACGCAGTGGGCTGGGTGGCTCACTGCGCACGCCCCAGGATCTTTTCACACTCTATGGGTGACGTGGACACCCGTGAGTGGGAATAGTCCCTGTTAGTCGGCATGCCAACTGTTGGTGCTGTCCAGCACTCAGGATTCCGGCATCAGTATAGTGACCGGCGGTCTCCCGACCGCCAGTCACATAACTACATCCCCACTATGATACTTATTCACACTACATCACTGCACTACATCCCTACAGTTTAGCACTACGCTACCTCCCTACACTACAACTCCACACTATTTCACTGGGGTGGTCTTCTGTATGCCAGCGGCCGGGCTCCTGACGTCCAGCATGCCGGCGCCGGAATCCCGACGGCCGGCATACTGACATTTATTCTCCCTCTTGGGGGTCCACGACCCCCCTGGAGGGAGAATAAATAGCGTAATGCGCCACCTTGCCCGCAAGGGGCTCATTTGCGCTCGCCCAGCTGTCGGTATGCCGGCACCGGTATGCTGGTCGCCGGGAGCCCGGCCGCCGACATACACTACTACACCCATTTCACTGCACTACCTCTCAGACCTTCATTCCCGTACTATACCTGCCTCCCCACATCACTGTGTTACCTTCCCACACCACCGTACTTTACTACTTTCCCAAACCACTGTACTGCGCTATCTTACTACACCACCGTATTGCGCTACCTCCCCACACCACATTACTGCGCTAACATCCCACACTCCATTACAGTGCTACCTTCCCACACCACATTACTGCGCTACTTTCCTGCACCACATTACTGCGCTACTTTCCTGCACCACATTACTGCGCCACCTTCCCACACCACCTTACTGCGCTACCTTCCCACACCACATTACTGCGCTACCTTCCCACACATTACTGTGCTACCTTCCCAAACCACCATACTGCGCTACCTTCCCACACCACATTACTGCGCTACCTTCCCGCACTCCATTAGTGCGCTACTTTCCCGCACCACATTACTGCGCTACCTTCCCGTACCACATTACTGCGCTACCTTCCCGCACCACATTACTGCACTACCTTCCCACACTCCATTACTGCGCTACCTTCCCAGACATTACTTTGCTACATTCCCACACCACATTACTGCGCTACCTTCCCACACCACATTACTGCGCTACCTCCCCGCACCACATAACTGCGCTACTTTCCTGCACCACATTACTGCGCTACCTTCCCACACCACCATACTGCGCTACCTTCCCACACCACCATACTGCGCTACCTTCCCACACCACCATACTGCGCTACCTTCCCACACATTACTGCGCTACCTTCCCACACCACATTACTGCGCTACCTTCCCACACCACATTACTGCGTTACCTTCCCACACCACATTACTGCGCTACCTTCCCACACCACATTACTGCGCTACCTTCCCACACCACATTACTGCGCTACCTTCCCACACCACATTACTGCGCTACCTTCCCACACCACATTACTGCGCTACCTTCCCGCACCACCATACTGCGCTACCTTCCCGCACCACATTACTGCGCTACCTCCCCGCAACACATTACTGCGCTACCTTCCTGCACACATTACTGTGATCCCTTCAAGCACCACTGTACTGTGCAAGTTTGGCGTGCATGTCACGCCACTATCCATTAAGCCCTGCTCTGGCACCAGCCCATGCCCACTATGCAGACACTAGTATGCAGCTTCCCTGGTGTCTGTCCAGTGTCCACCCACCTAATATACTGCCTCCGAAGTTCACCTACTTGAATTCCCTCCTACCTGGCTTCTATTGGCCGGGAGGGGCTACATCCTGCCTCCTTATGAAAGTTCCTACTCCTATTGGTCCAGTGGCGTCTACCCATACCCCGCAGTCAACCCCCGGATGGTTGTCAGCACTGGGAGGTGGAGTACATAGGGGGTCATTCTGACCCGATCGCACACTGCAGTTTATCGCAGCAGTGCGATCGGGTCAGAACTGCGCATGTGCCGGTGCCGCAGTGCGTTGGCGCATGCCAGACGTCCGAAGGCCATCGGCCGCTACGATCGCCTCTGCCTGATTTACAGGCAGAGGTGGTCGCTGGGCAGGGGTGGAACGGCGGCGCTTGGCCTCGGTTTTGTGGGCGCGGTCCGGCCAATGCAGGCGTGGCTGGACCGAACGGGGGGTGGGCTGCAGCGGCTGCATGATATCACACGCAGCCGCTGCGGGACGGGGAGCGATGAGTAGCTCCCGGCCAGCTCGCTAAAGCTGCGCTGGTTGGGAGCTACTCATGAAGTGCAAAGGCATCGCCACTGTGCGATGCCTTTGCACTTCTGCGGGGTGGGCTACACTGACATGCGGGGCGGGATAGCCCTGTGCTGGGCGTCCTCCCGCATGTCAGTGTGAATGATCGTAGCTGTGCTAAATTTAGCACAGCTACGATCATCTCGGAATAACCCCCATAGTACATTATGTAAACAAACACCCTGCAGAATCCTATTCCGCCATATATACACTGCTCTGGCCGGGGGTGCCGCCCTCCCTCTGCCGAGGCTGACATTGGCCCAGGACATGAGCCCTGCTTGCCTTGCCCTTGTTATGCCTCTGCCAGTGCCACTACTATATATTGCCACTAGGTACCTCTCTCTGTAGAGCCACAGCAGCCAAACGTCACAAACTTCACACCACTGTTTGGTAGCAATGGAGAAGGAGAGGACCAGGACTGACAGCAGCTGAATGAGCAGGACTTCTGATGAGCGGAGGGGACACGCTGCTATCTTCCAGGGGGCGGAGCTATTCAGGCCTATAGCCGGAGCTTCTGGCTTCCCAGGGGAAGGGAGGGGTGGCTCTAGCCTCAGTGTGGAAGGAGTGGAGCAGCTGGGGGCAGAGCTTTAGATAGGATGGGGGCGGGGCTCTAGGCAGTGTGAGAAAGCACAGCTGCAGACTGTCCAGGGGGCGGGGCTTATCACCATTTTGGGCGGAGCTTATGACATCCCGGCGTCTGACTCTGAGCTGCCATGGTCACTCACCGTCACTCAGGCAAGTTAAGCAACCCAGGTGAGGGGACCGGCTGTGCACGGCTGCGGGGCGCGGGCGGTTCAGAGGTGATTGGGGGAGCTTTGGCCGGGAGGGAGGCATTTCCTGTTGCTAAGTAATGAGTGATGACAGGAGAAAAGTATTTTCTCCTGTCAACACTGGCTAGCTGCACGGAAGAGATCATGTGGGCCTATTTTCAATGGGGGGCCTGGAGCTGCAGCTCCATCCGCCCCATTGTTAATCCGGCCCTGGACGGGGGAACCGGGACAATAACCCTCTGTTGACACAGATTTTGTATCGCAGCATTTACTACTTCTCTTTCTGGAAGAGAAACTGGCAAGGCCGATTAGAAAAAGTGGCGGGGGGGGGGGCATCTCCAGAAACTCCTGTTTGTACCCTTGGGACACTATGTCTAAGACCCAAGGATCCAGGGCCGATTGAAACCAGACCTGACTGAAGATTCGGAGACGGCCCCCCACCGGCACGGACTCCCGTAGGGGAGCCCCAGTGTCATGCGGTGGACTTGGCAGAGGCGGGGGAGGACTTTTGGTCCTGGGCGCCAGACACATCAGGCGACATTTTTCCCCTTCCTCTACCTTTTGAAGCGAGGAAGGACGAACCCCTTCCTTTTTTGTATTTATTAGGCCGAAAGGACTGCATCTGATAATGGGGTGCCTTTTTCTGTTGTGCGGGAACATAAGGAAGAAAAGATGACTTACCCGCAGCAGCGGTAGACACCAGGTCAGCAAGGCCATCACCAAACAAGACACTACCTTTAAAAGGGAGAGCTTCCATAGCTTTCTTTGAGTCGGCATCAGCATTCCATTGATGAATCCACAGCTCCCTCCTGGACGAGACCGCCATGGCATTGGCCCTTGATCCCAAGAGGCCAATATCCCTCGCCGCATCCTTCAGGTAATCTGCAGCGTCCTTGATATAGCCAAGAGTCAAAAGAATGTTATCCTTATCAAGGGTATCCATATCAGAAGCTAAATTATCAGCCCACTTAGAAATAGCACTACTCACCCACGCCGACACCACAGCAGGCCTGAGTAGTGCACCAGTAGTAACGAAAATGGCCTTCAATGTCGTTTCCTGCTTGCGATCCACCGGATCCTTGAGGGCAGCTGTGTCAGGAGACGGAAGCGCCACCTTCTTGGACAGTCGGGCCAGAGCCTTGTCCACGTTGGGTGACGACTCCCATTTCTCCCTGTCGTCAGAAGGGAAAGGATATGCCATAAAAATTCTCTTGGGAATCTGCCACCATTTGTCAGGTGACTCCCAAGCCTTTACACAAAGAGCGTTCAGTTCATGATAGGGGGGGGGACTTCACCTCAGGCTTTTTCCCTTTAAATAAACAAACACTTGTATTTGGAACAGGAGGTTCCTCAGAAATATGTAAAACATCTTTAATAGCCACAATCATGTACTGAATACTCTTAACCACTTTCGGATGTAAACTTGCCTCATTGAAGTCGACACTGGAATCAGAGTCTGTGTCGGTATCTATCTGCCATCTGGGTAAATGAACGTTTTTGTGACCCTGAGGGGGTCTGTACCTGAGACAAAGCGTCCTCCCTGGATTTTCTCCATGTTTGTGTCTGAGAATCAGATTTATCCAGCCTCTTAGACAATAACGCCACATTTGTATTCAATGTACTCAACATATTTACCCAATCAGCAGTCGGCTGTGCCGACAGTCATTCCCAAATCTTTCTCCGCGCCCCCAGTAACTTCCTCCGGGGAGGAACACTCAGCCTCAGACATGTCGACATGCAGTACCGACACCCCCACACACACCGGCCAAAAGGGGACAGACCCACAGGGAAGCCTGTAGAAAGAACACAGAGGGAGTATGCCAGCTCGCATCCCAGCGCCCATATACTATTAAAGAAATAATACATGATGGCTGCG
This sequence comes from Pseudophryne corroboree, assembly GCF_028390025.1. Taxonomy (NCBI): domain Eukaryota; kingdom Metazoa; phylum Chordata; class Amphibia; order Anura; family Myobatrachidae; genus Pseudophryne; species Pseudophryne corroboree. Next base: position 1,037,487,778 of record NC_086444.1, read on the forward strand.
CTGTAATTATATATACATATATAGCACCAAATTGCTTGTGCCCCCCATTTTGCTCCCCAGTACTTGTAAGGAGAGTGGAGGTCCGGGCCAGCGTCTCTGCAGCGGCTGTGAAGAGATAAAATGGCGCTGGTGAGCTGTGCGGCTAAGCCCCGCCCCTTCCCGGTGCGCTGTAGTCCCGCTTAAATTTGAAATTTTTTATACTGGCGGGGGTATCGTACACGGTGCCTGGACACCGAATATGCCTCTTTTGCCAGTGAAATGACCCTCAGTAACTTGCTGCCCAGGGCGCTCCCCCCCAGCGCCCTGCACCCTGTGAGTGCCGTTGGTGTGTGGGAGCATGGAGCGCAACGCGACCGCTGCGCAGTACCTCCGTTACTGAAGTCTTCTGCCGTCACTGAAGTCTTCTGTTCTTCTAATACTCACCCGGCTTCTTTCTTCTGGCTTCTGTGAGGGGGTGACAGCGCGGCTCCGGGAACAAGCAGCTAGGCGCACCAAGTGATCGAACCCTCTGGAGCTAATGGTGTCCAGTAGCCTAAGCTAGCAGAGTCCTTAACTCAGAAGAAGTAGGTCTGACTTCTCTTCCCTCAGTCCCACGAAGCAGGGAGCCTGTAGCCAGCAGGTCTCCCTGAAAATAAAAAAGCCTAACATAAAGTTTTTCCAGAGAAACTCAGTAGAGCTCCCCTAGTGTGTGTCCAGTCACTCCTGGGCACAGAATCTAACTGAGGTCTGGAGGAGGGGCTTAGAGGGAGGAGCCAGTTCACACCCAGTCAAAGTCTTTTAGTGTGCCCATGTCTCCTGCGGATCCTGTCTATACTAGTGATGAGCGAGGTTCGGTTTTACTCGGTTAAAACCGAATCCGCTCATCACTAGTCTATACCCCATGGTCCTTTTGGAGTCCCCAGCATCCTCTAGGACTTAGGATAAATCCTATATAATAGCCAGATCTGTCACTCTGTGACTGTGTGGATAACGCTGGGCTTGGCTAGGAGCTCTCATTGGTTTCGCAGCAGGTCTATTACGCCCAGTCCACAGCTGATTGGGCAAGAAACGCCCTCCCACACAGGTTACATTCAATGGGAGGCTCTGCCCTTTGGCTGCTGTGTGTTCCCAGAGCGGGATTAACAATGGGGCTGATGGAGCTGCAGCTCCAAGTCCACACCCCAAAATAGGCCCACTGTATCTGCAGCAACATACCCTTCAACAATTTACATATAAAAATCGGTACAGATTCGAAAAGGGGGCGTGGCCATGGGTTAAGTGGTGTGGCCATGCCCCTTTTCCTATACTTTCAGTGGAAGTTTGGAGAGCCAAAAATTGGTACAGACCATAAAAAAGGTACTGTACCTGCCAAAAAGGTACAGTTGGAGGGTATGACACTGCATCAGTAGCAAGTCTCTGCGCTGTAGATAGGGTGGCCACCGGCATAGATGTGTATGAAAGCGGCGCAGCGGAAGGCTTTCATAGCCCTCCCTGCGCCGCATACTCTCTGAGCCCCGGAGCCTCCTCTGCGCGTGATGTCACAGAAGTGCCCCCCGCCACAGTCACGCCCAGATCCCCAGAGGCCCTGACTCCGCAACACAGCACCTGGGCTGCCGGCCTGAAAACCCAGAGACGGCTAATGTAATGGAGAGAGTGGGTGATATCACGGAGGGTAATGTATGGACGCTGAATCAATGTAAAAGGTGACAGCACTGTGCAGTGCAGTGGATGTGCAGTGTCACTGACACTACACAGCACTCTCACCTTTTACATTGATTCAGCGAGTCAGTCAGTTCTGCCAGCCAGTCACTATTGTTAGTGTCGGTGTCCCAATGCGCCGAATTACAGGGAAGTAGAGGCACTAAATAAACTACAGCTCCCAGCAGCCCTTAGTGCCGAAACATTCCGGTGCTAAGGCCTGCTGGGAGCTGTAGTTTATTGAGTGCATCTTCTTCCCTGTAATGCGGCGCGTTGGGACACCGATGCTAACAATAGTGACTGGCTGCTTGGCTGCTGTGTGAGTCTCCGGGAGAGCCACTGCCAAAGGGAGGACAGCAGCTTAGCTGCTTCCAGGAGGAGAAGCAGGAGAAGCAATACCAGCCCCTCCCCCACTCGCAGTACCTTCATGCCGTTGCAAGGGGCTATGAACCCTTAACCACCACACACCCTTTGTCCATGCAATATTATTATGATTGAAGGTAATACTCCATATAATACAAACATTGCATGCCATAAGGGTGTGCAAGGGTTAAGGGGTCATAGCCCCTTTCAATAGTGTAAAGAGCACCTGTAGGGCGCGATGAATGACCTAGTTGTGGGGCAAAGGGACCCTGCCTGTTTTGTCTTTACTGGGCCCCACAATTTCTGATGGCAGCCATGTCTGCACTAACCATAAAAACTCACCATAGTAGATAATGGGCCTAATTCAAGGTTGATTAATAAAAGGTTTATTGCAAAAGCAAAATCTTCCTCTAATGGGCAAAACCATGTGCACTGCAGGGGGGGGGGGGGGGGGGCAGATGTAAACATGTTCATCATTAGATTTGGGTGGGTTATGTTGTTTCTGTGCAGGGTAAATACTGGCTGCTTTATTTTTACACCAATTTAGATTTCAGTTTGAACACACCCCACCCAAATCTAACACTCTCTGCACATGTTACATCTGCCCCACCTGCGGTGCACTTGGTTTTGCCCATTAGAGGAAGATTTTGCTTTTGCAATAAACCTTTTATTAGGCCCAATGGGCTTTAGATCATATATTGATTAGGGATGTAGTTATGTGTCCGACGGCGGCCGGGATCCCGGAGTAGGGATGCTGACCACCGGGATCCCGGATGCCGGCAACATGGCCCCAACGCATTGATTAATACAAGTAAGCTTGCAGCCCCGATCAAGGGACTCCATTTTTCTGTAAGTCCTGCTCTATCGCTCGGTATTCTAAACATAGCAATTGCTATTATAATACAATTAGACTTTAGCTATGCTAACTGGTTTAAAACTCACAGCAACTTGGCTTATGGGTGAGACAGGCACCAGACACACCTGCTATAAACAAAACCTGAGAAAACAGCTGAGTCAAGTTAAATAAGTTACATGGGGTGCATGAAAAGACGTGATTAAAAAAATATAAAAATAAATAAATAAATCAATAAACAAAAGGCAATAATCCACGGAACTCACCATTTCTAGATGTAGGGTGCAGTATTGTATGTGACCACATTGTTTCAATAAAAATCACATAGGCTCTGCACTCTCCATAATACAGCCACTCTCCATAATAATAAATAATGGGGTTTAGTTCATATATTGATCAATTTTTAACTTGCATTCCCCATCAAGGGCCCAGATTTTTATCCAAGTTCCTACTCTATCACTCAGAAATATACATGTAGCAATTGCTGTCATATTGTGTTATTAGACTTTAGATATGCTCACTGGTTTAAAGTGCTGTGAGCTTTAAACCAGTTAGCATATCTAAAGTCTAATTGTAATGAATAGTAGTAGTGGAAAGATTGAGGTGGATGGCTGCGCTGTTGGACCTAAATGAAGCCTGGGAGGGTTCAGGAGCCCCCCTGAAGTGGACTCCCAATGTGAAGAGATACAAACAGGCAAAAGGAAGGTGGCTCCTCCCACTAGGCGCAGGTCCTGTATTACCAATACTAATCCCTTGTTCTGGGGAGTAGGTGTGAATAAGTAACTGTAATAATATAGGAGATGAGGATAAAATATGGTCAAAGTGAAATGTTAAAAACAAATGATTTTAATACTGATATAACACTTGACACATGATAAAAATTCTTACAATAAAACATAAAACTGACAGAAATGAAACTGAATGGGAAAAACAAGTTCTACCAAGGTGAGGATAGGAGCCGCAGGTGTTATGAGCAAGGTACTCCTGGGAAAAATACCCTGCATCAGGCTCCTCAAGGTGTGTTTCCCAACTGTGCTTCAATCGGTCCAAAAGTCCATACAAGTTTGTGGGCACTGGCTGGCAAACGCCGACGTTTTTTTTTGACAATAAAGTCCATTTTCAAGGCTGTGTGTCACCAGTGCCAGATATCTGACCTTTTATGATGTCCTGAAGTGTGTAATACCACTACTTCCGGTCCGGCGTCTACTGGAATCGGAAGTGACGTGAATTTGCGTTCCACTGGAAGTCGTGTGCGGTCCATTGACTGAAAGTCGACCGCAAATAGCTCCCGCGGATCGGATGTTTGGATGTTCTTGAGTTCGAGTAGTTTGGTTCCGTGTTAGGATTTCCAGAATGCCTTTGTTCCACAGCATGATACCCCAGCGTTAGGACATGAAAGAACAAACAGAATAAATGGGTCATTAAACTAAAAAAAAATGTATTAAGAATTCTCCATGAGATATCATAAATAAAGGTTTCAGAGTGAATGGTAAATAATAAGAGAGAGGGAAAAAGGAGAGGTGCAAAGAGATGGTCTAGGTGTGGTTAATAGAGGCTGTTTAAAGAAACCACTTGATTTCTAAATCTTGGTTCAAGCCCATTGGTGAGAGAGTTTGAAGATTAAAGATAGTCCTCATTTCAGCTTTAGCTAAATTTGTATATAGGTTTTGATTTTTCCATGTTGCTATGATGTGGATTAAGCCGACAAAGTGTGATATGAAATTGGTGGAACATTGATGTTCTTTTCTAAAATGTTCTGAAAGATGAGTAGTGAGTCCTTTGCGAATATTTTGCAAATGTTCACCTATACGGGTCTTCAGAGATCTTGAAGTCCAACCTATGTAGGATTTGCCACACTTGCACGTGACCATATACACAACATTCGTGGTATTACAAGTGATGAAGTTGCAAATTTTGATAGTGGTCCCATTCACGGTCACCTCAGTGTACTTAGAGGGACATGTACTAAGCAGTGATAAAAGTGAGCCAGTGGAGAAGTTGCCCATGGCAACCAATCAGCTGCTCTGTTTACTTTTATAGTATGCAAATTCTAAATGTTACGTCAATGCTGATTGGTTGCCATGGGCAACTTCTCCACTGGCTCACTTTTCCACTTTTATCACTGCTTAGTACATGTCCCCCTCAATCCTCTCTCTTTTGATGTTTCTATATCCCAAGCAGGTGCCGCAGCGATGGAAGCCGAATGTCCTGGTAGGATTACATTTTTTTTGTAAGGTAAAGCACTTCGTACCAGATGATTTTTCAAATTGGGGACTTTGCGATAAATGAATTTGGGTTTTGATGGAATAATATCTTTCAATATCGGGTCGCCCAACAGAATGTGCCAATGTTTTCTAATTACTTGTTCTAAGAGTTTGTAGTCGGAATCAAAGCCTGAGAGAAAGGCCCATTGTGTATCCGTTGAAGTGGTAGAAGGGGGCCTTGCTTGTTCCTCTATTAAAGTGGATCTTTTCAATGGCCATGGTCTGTTGTACTGCTGATTCGATGACCTCGGGATTGTACGCTTTCTTCAAAAATGACTTTTTGAGGTGTTGAATTTGCAATTCACATGTAAGTTCACTACAATTTTGTTTTATTCTAACGAACTGACTTTTGGGAATCCCTTTTAGCCAGTTTGTGTGATGTTCAATATCGACTGAAATGTAGTTCTGCGTGTCAGTGGGTTTGTAATAGGTTACTTATTCACACCTACTCCCCAGAACAAGGGATTAGTATTGATAACACGGGACCTGCGCCTAGTGGGAGGAGCCACCTTTCTTTTGCCTAATTGTAATGAATGAATAGATGCAATGGAGGGAGATGAGAATGGGGCTCCCAGCTGCTCTGGGAACTTTTGGCATGCCCCACAAATGACAAAAACAGGGAGCGTGTCATGAGGCCACACCTTTCTTCCCAATACCACACCCCCACTAAGATGAGACCATGCCCCTCTTTACGGCGGCACACAGGAGTCTCGATATCCACTATTGTATTGTTGGGAGGTATGGAATCTGCTGTTTTTTCTCGCCTGCATTCTACATAATAAAATTATGGAGATCTCTCCTGTCTCTATCAAGTGCATTAAAAGCCCACCAATGGCTCCTATGGCATGGCTGGAGATGAGAATGACCAGGAGAGTGGAGAACACTTTTCATGGGCCTGGCACAGAATAACATACTGGAGAGGGGGATGGACTGGGGTGACCCACAATGTGCTTGGTTTATATTATTAATGATAAATATTTCAACATTGGTCTTTGAAGTCTAGAAAGTTGAACAGATTCCTAGCACTCCTGGATTCTTTTTGATTTGTGTCTACAAATGGAGGTAAAGTATAGTTTAAAATAAATATGATCTGTAGCTTTTGTGCTTTTTTCAAATATATTTTTATTAAAATCTTTGCAAAACTACCACAACAGGTATTTTATGGACAGTCTTTAAAATGATCTTAAGTGAAAATTCTCTCTTTAGAAGCCAGCCCTCTTGCAAAAAAATAAACATAAGTTGAATAAAATAATTTACTTGCCGGTCTAGCCCTAACTCATATTAGAAATTGAGCCCACCTGCATAGCCCGATTAAGGGGGAGGATGCAGGGCATACTGTACCCTGGGTTCCCCTGTGTCAGGGGCCCCCAGTCCAAAGCACACTGATTTCACTAGCTTTCCATCTTAATATGAGAGCCAGAATGCAAGCCGGACAGTATGCAGTGCAGGCAAAGACACAGGAATATCATGTTTCATGAGCTACTTATGGAGCTTTCTGACCAGAGGAGAGATAGGAGGGTGGAGAGGGTGTTAACTTTTATGCAACTAATCTGTTTGGGTCTAGAGATACAGACACACAGGGGTATATTTACTAAGATTCGTATTTTTCAGAATCATGTTCAAGTTCAATCACGACTGACATCGACAGTGTAAATCTGCAACTTTTTGAATTGATTACGACTCATTTACTAAGCAGTCGTATTCGTATTTTCCGTATCTTCCGATGTCGATGTCATTCGTGCTTTTTTGCTGCTGAATGCGGCCGCGTTTGCTATTTTGCGGCCGCGTTGTTGCGTTTTTTTTACGACTGCGTCACAAGTCTGATACGGCAGTGATTTGGAATTTGCGGCCGCGTTTTTACTCCTAAGTTTCGTTTACGTCACGCGGCCGTGATTGGTTGTATTCGTGAAGGAGGAGTGTCTGTGCATGTTACTATAAAAACGCCCCAAACACTCCGCACCTCGTGGGTTTAGCTAGTGGAGAGGAGAGAGGAAGGTGTATTTGGAGTTGGTGAGTTTGGTGGAGTTTTTGGTGGATTTGGAGAGGAGTTTGGTGATTGTTGAGTGCTGTACTGTGTGTGTTAGTAGTCTTGTGATCTTTGTAGTATTGTTTTTTTCCCAGTTTGTAAACTTTTTTGTCCTTGTTTTTTTTTTTCAGTCTTTTGTCATTGTTTGTGAGTGAGTGAGCGTGTGTGTTGGCTGTGTGGTGTGTAGTGGAGGAGTGTGTTTTGTGTTTTCATTTTTCTGTGTTTTTTATGTTGTTTGTCATGTCCGACTCAGAGGTCAGTGTGGTGGCGGAGGTTAGTGAGGTGGAGGCTGGTAGTGAGGTGGAGGCTGGTAGTGAGGTGGAGGCTGGTAGTGAGGTGGAGGGGGGTAGTGAGAGGGAGGAGGTTATTGAGGAGGAGGAGGAGGAGGGGGTGCCTGTTGCTGGATTTTCCAGTGATAGTGATGGTGTTGTGGCACCGCAGCCACGCACCACTACCAAGACTGGCAGGAATATAAAGTTCAGCTATGCTGAAAACATGGCGTTGGTGCGTGAGCTGATGAAGCACCATCGCCAATTGTTTGGTCAGGATGCTGCCAGGGTGTCCTCCCGCAGGAAGTCTGCCCTGTGGGGGCAAGTCATACTTGCTGTGAATAGTGAGGGTGTGGTGAGGCGGACAGAGGACACGTGCCGCAAGCGTTTCTATGATATTAAGCGGCGTGTCAAGGCCAAGATGGCCAAAGAGTCCAAATCTGCACGGAGAACCGGAGGTGGGCCACCTTTACGTGTAAGCTATCGGGACTGGGAGGAGCCTGTGCGGGCATTGATTCCTGGCGAAGTGGTGTCTGCTACTCATGTCCGGGATTCGGACCGACCCACGCAGGATGGTAAGTTTGTTTTGTAATATTGTTCTTAAAATGTCTGTAAAATTTAGTTAATTTCATTTTTAAAGTTTAAAGGATGATTTTTTTCTCACAAAACAGATTGCATGCCTATGCTCCCTTAAGGTGTGTTTGTGTTTTGAATGTTTTTTTTTCTTTTTTTGTTGCAATTTTTGGCGATAATGCTTGAACATGTGTGTTTGTTTAAAATCCACAAAAGGTTTTGGTTTTTTTAAAAAACAGAAAAGCGGGGAAATTTTTAAAACATTACATTTTAAAAATATTTGCAAGTACTCAATCTCTGCAATATCTGAGACCAAAAACTTATTTTAAATAAATTTTATTGTGTGCCACATCAAGTACATTTTGATATTCAACTCAAAATCATGAATGTAGAAGCTCTTAAGCTTAAAAATTTGTTTTAAACAAAACCATATAGATGCTTACAGTACATTAATGGTTTTCAGTGGGTCATTTTTCCAAAAACATGGTAATAATGTTGGGGTCACTTTTTCCACAGTCACACAGACCAGCCGCCCAGACAGGCCTCACACAAGTCAGGATGATGCCGGTATTGCAGGTAAGTCTTCACTGTAGTCACATATTCTGAAAACACATAGAAGTACAAAATATTAAGTTTAAATTTTGCACCTAGGTTCTGCTTCTGGAAGCCGACCTCCTGTAAGGCGCCCATCACAGGGCTTGGGCCACTTACCCAGGAGGCCAACTAAGACACGGCGTCTTGGCTCTGATTCCGCACCTCCATCATCCCCACCCAGGCGAAGACTTTCGGCAGTGTCACCCCAGCCACCACTGGCACTATTGTCGAGTTCGCAGAGTGATGAGGCCAGATCACCTCAGTTATCTGGTGAGTAAAAACATAAATTAAACACATAAGCAATAATATACACAGTACACTTAAGATGTTGTTAGTTGGTTTGGAGTTTACATGTTTTCCTCAACAATCAATGTGATGTAACGTCTTCAATTGCTCAAGGTGCTTTAATAAAATTAGATAAGGTCTTAGTGGATGGTCTAGACAACCTACAGTATTTGTATGAAAACAACAGATTTGAGGATACATTAAGCACACACACGTTCACATTTTTAAAAAAATATGAATAAAATTAAATGTTGGACCGAAATAAAAAAACCATTAGAGTGTTCACACATCGCCCCTGTCCAGTATGTAGATGGCTTACTTGCTCCGCTCCTCTGGACTATACAGGTAAGTAGTCTATATCGTGGTGAGGGGAGGGAATCTAACAGTGTAATGGTGTGGAGGGAAGTTAGTTAAGTGAGGAATATGCAAATTTGGCAATGTTTGCGCCTGTGTTGGTTTTTTAAAATATAAAAATTATAAATTGTTAACGTTGAGAAAAACAAGTGCTAATAATGCAAAAATGTAGTATTAGGAATGTATTAATGTGTTGCATTAGCCAGGCCAAATTAAAAAAAATTACAACATTGCATGTTGCCTACCCCATACAGAGCACAACTTGATGTCCGCCGAGGACCAGCAGGGACCAGAACAAGAGCCATCCTTCACACTGCAACTTACAGCTGTTGATCCAAGCATGCCAATACAGTTGCAGGATATACCCCAACCATCCATCAGTCCCCAACTGGCACAAGCTCCGCCCCCAAGCCAAATTCCTGGCGATTTTTGGGCCAGTTGGACAAGCCAACAGGCCCAAAGCAATGCCACCCTGACCCAACATACACAACACCTTGCCAGTCTGCCCCATCATCTACCGCGTATTAGTCGCAACTCGGGCAGACTGATAGTACAAGTAGGGAGAATGGCTACCTCAATGGAGCAAATTAGGGCTGAAAACAGCCAAATGAATGCACATTTATCCCGCATTATAGATGAGCAACAGCGACATCAGCAGGCACTCGTTCAGATCATTCAACACAATCAAGTGGTGAATGAGGCCTTATCCAGGATTGTAGCCAGCCACACTGCTACAAACACTCAGCTGATTGCCAGTTTAAATAATTTGAGCAGCAATATTGCTATGATGGGAGCTCAGCATGTTACCTCCAGCTCGGGGACCACGACCCCTGTTCAAACGCCAGTAACCTCCCCTGTCCGGCGTTCCTCAAGAGCACGTGCCAGTGAGCCAGCACCCAGCACACACAAGCGAAAAAAATAACACCAATCTTTTTGTGCAAATAAATACAAAAATTTGTAAAAAAAAAACATTCCTGTGTCCGTCTCCAAAATTTTTAAAGCTGGTCTGTATGTATGTAGTTATGTTTTTCAAGGGTAATGACTGTAAATGTTTTGTTAGCATCAACTAAGCACAATGGACACACCACTATAAACAACAAACAGTAAGTAACAGAACACACAATAGAAAGTAGAGCAAAGTGTTTAGTGAAGGATAATTACAGCATAATAAAACTTACCTGTAAAATATCGCAGGATCACTTCTTGACGTACCTGCCTCCCTACAATTGTACTCACACTGTCACCAGATGTATCTAACTCCTCTGCTTGCTGACTGCTTTCTCCCTCACCATGTGCCAGATGTTGACTTAAACACAGATTATGGAGAAAACAGCAGCAGAACACAATCCGAGTCACCTTTGAGGGACTATACAACAAAAGGCCACAAGATTTATCCAGACACCGAAAACGTGACTTCAGCACCCCAAAACATCTTTCTATCACATTCCGCGTAGCCTTATGTGCATGATTATAACTGTGTTCAGCAGGAGAATCAGGTTGGGACAATGGAGTAAGGAGCCAAGAGTAGCAGCCGTAACCCCCATCACCTGAAAAACATATATAGTCAACATTAGGTCATATGTTAGATTATTCTATCACCTCCTCCAAAATCTAGGCTGTGGTTAAAAGACATACACACATAACATTTTCAACATACCCAACAGCCAGCCATCAGGCATTTGTCCCTCCTCAAATTTATCGAAGAGCGATGACTGACTGAGGATGAAGGAGTCATGGCAGGCACCAGGGTAACCTGCAACAACACTCATAATTTTTAAATTTGCATCACAGACCACCTGGACATTAGTTGATTGATCCATATGCCTATTAGTATATATATACTGGCGGCCCTTAGGTGATCTCAGCTGAACGTGTGTGCAATCTATGGCCCCCAGCACATTGGGCATGCCTGCAAGCTCATAGAAAGCTACCCTGACAGCACTCCACTCCGACTCCTCAGTAGGGAAGCAGATTGAGGCTTTAATGTGTGGCTCCAACACATCCAAAACCTGAGTGGACATTAAATAAGCTAAGGTGAGTGTCATGTTAGGTATTCTCTACAATACTGTGGTGTTTCAACTTACACAAGCAACACTTAGCCATAACCGCATATGTATTTTTAGACTCACCTGCATCAAAAATCTTGAAAAGGTGGGCTGTGAGATCCCAATGACGTCGCCTGCCACAGCCTGGAAGCTCCCAGTAGCCATAAAGTGTAACACAGCCAGGAGTTTGTGTAGGCCTGAGACAGAGCGAGAGCGTGCTGTCTCAGGGTCTATGCCCAGTTTGACAAGGTCATACAGGTGGAAAATGTTGTTTCTATTTAGGCGGAACATCTGTATGACCCTATCATCGGACAATGCATTTAAGTTTAAACGCCCTCTAAAAAAACGAGGCTGGCGCAGCCTCCGCGGTACCTGGACAACCTGTTGGCCATGTTCACTTACCTGGTCCTGATTCCTGGAAGCCTCATGGAGCAGTCTAACGTATCCCACAGCCAACAAAAAACCATTGCCACACACTACAGCCGCCATTTCAGAGTGAGAGTAGTTCAGAATGTGCCTGAAACACTTTTATAGGCCCAAAAAAACAGGTGTGAGTAATGGATAATTAAGTTCACATGTAAACGCGGTTTTCAAAGGCTGGCGCGTTTTTTTTTAGGAAAAAAATGCGATTCGTAATTTTTCGCGGCCGCGAAATCATTTTCGCGGCAGCAAATGCAATTATGAATGGTTAGTAAATGACCGAGATTCATATCTAAACAGGCGTAATTTGACCGATGGTGTATTCATTCGTAATTTTGAACTTGGACTAGCAAAAAAATACGAATGACCTCATCACTGCCGTGATTAGTGTTTAGTAAATGACCGAGATGACACTTTGAAGAAAAAACGCCATCTCGGTCAAAATCGGGAGCTTAGTAAATATACCCCACAGAGTCCTCCTAAGTCCTGTCCCAGTGTGTAAGTAGTACAGAGGCTGATGCTATTCTTGCATGTGACAAGAATTTTTTTTTCTCTGTGTATTTTAAGGTTGTTTAAGTTGTCTTTTTTGTTCCACTACAAGAAAATTTTATAAAATAGTTATCTTTTAATTACAGTAAGTGAGCTACTATATAAACAGTACCCAGGCATTATTAAACTATTAGTTTAAAATGTATATACACCATTGGTTTAAATTTCATATACACAATTGATACCTCCCACTATGACCCATTCCAGGAGGGACAAAATGTTTTCTACCTGGACTTCCTTCTTAAATTATGTTTGCTGTCACCTGTGTTGAAGTACCTTTCTTATCAATTAAATAGTTCAACACAGGGGACATCAATCATATATTAAGAGGGAAGTCCCTCCTGAAATGGGACATGTTGGGAGGTCTGCACAATATAATATACATCCCCCACCTTCCACTGGGGCCCCCCTGTCTTAAGTGCCCCGGGCACCCTCAAGGCTTAATCCAGCCCTGACCAACTGTAAGAATGCCCTTTTACACCAAAAGCTTGATATAAAACAGAGAAATGTCTACCAAAATAACAACTTATTGTACACTGGTGATCTGATTACAGAACAGAAAATGAAGAATGACATTGTATAAACAACATCATTACTGTATATGAAATATTTGAAATCTATTTGAAGCATATTCATACTCATCCATTTCCGAATGACATTTTTTTGTGCATGCATATTTACACTTCTAAATAGGGAATTAGAATAATGATTTCAGCATAGCAATGTCTACTGCATATTAAAAAATACAATTAAAATGACAGAACGTACTACTGGCATTTCAGTTTCAATATAAAATTAAAACGAGATCTTAACAGTAAAATAGCTCACAAAAAGTTTAAATAAGTTAAATATAATAACAATAATCAAAAGAGAATATGTTGAATAAAAAATGTGTAATGCAAAGAAGCTGTGAGAAAGGCTAATGGTTGATTCCATAGATAGAGGAAATCCATAGATAAATGTGTGTGTGTATGTATGTATGTATGTATGTGTATATATATATATATATATATATATATATATTTATATATATACATACACTGCTCAAAAAAATAAAGGGAACACTTAAACAACACAATGTAACTCCAAGTCAATCACACGTCTGTGAGATCAAACTGTCCACTTAGGAAGCAACACTGATTGACAATCAATTTCACATGCTGTTGTGCAAATGGATTAGACAACAGGTGGAAATTATAGGCAATTAGCAAGACACCCCCAATAAAGAGTTGTTCTGCAGGTGGTGACCACAGACCACTTCTCAGCTCCTATGCTTTCTGGCTGATGTTTTGGTCACTTTTGAAAGCTGGCAGTGCTTTCACTCTAGTAGTAGCATGAGACGGAGTCTACAACCCACACAAGTGGCTCAGGTAGTGCAGCTCATCCAGGATGGCACATCAATGCGAGCTGTGGCAAGAAGGTGTGCTGTGTCTGCCAGCATAGTGTCCAGAGCATGGAGGCGCTACCAGGAGACAGGCCAGTACATCAGGAGACGTGGAGGAGGCCATAGGAGGGCAACAACCCAGCAGCAGGACCGCTACCTCCGCCTTTATGCAAGGAGGAACAGGAGGAGCTCTGCCAGAGCCCTGCAAAATGACCTCCAGCAAGCCACAAATGTGCATGTGTCTACTCAAACGATCAGAAACAGACTCCATGAGGGTGATATGAGGGCCTGACGTCCACAGGTGGGGGTTGTGCTTACAGGATGTTTGGCATTTGCCAGAGAACACCAAGATTGGCAAATTCGTCACTGGCGCCCTGTGCTCTTCACAGATGAAAGCAGGTTCTCACTGAGCACGTGACAGAGTCTGGAGACGCCAAGGAGAACGTTCTGCTGCCTGCAACATCCTCCAGCATGACCGGTTTGGCAGTGGGTCAGTAATGGTGTGGGGTGGCATTTCTTTGGGGGGCCGCACAGCCCTTCATGTGCTCGCCAGAGGTAGCCTGACTGTCATTAGGTACCGAGATCCTCAGACCCCTTATGAGACCATATGCTGGTGCGGTTGGCCCTGGGTTCCTCCTAATGCAAGACAATGCTAGACCTCATATGGCTGGAGTGTGTCAGCAGTTCCTGCAAGACGAAGGCATTGATGCTATGTACTGGCCCGCCCGTTCCCCAGACCTGAATCCAATTGAGCACATCTGGGACATCATGTCTCGCTCCATCCACCAACGCCACGTTGCACCACAGACTGTCCAGGAGTTGGCGGATGCTTTAGTCCAGGTCTGGTAAGAGATCCCTCAGGAGACCATCCGCCACCTCATCAGGAGCATGCCCAGGCGTTGTAGGGAGGTCATACATGCACGTGGAGGCCACACACACTACTGAGTCTCATTTTGACTTGTTTTAAGGACATTACACCAAAGTTGGATCAGCTTGTAGTGTGTTTTTCCACTTTAATTTTGAGTGTGACTCCAAATCCAGACCTCCATGGGTTAATAAATTTGATTTCCATTGATAATTTTTGTGTGATTTTGTTGTCAGCACATTCAACTATGTTAAGAACAAAGTATTTAATAAGAATATTTCATTCATTCAGATCTAGGATGCGTTATTTTAGTGTTCCCTTTATTTTTTTGAGCAGTGTGTGTATATATATATATATATATATGTATGTATATATAACCCAGAACATTAGCTTAAAATTTCAATCTAATAAACAAAAAGTTAATGCAGCCTGTCTTACTGTGCTGATGGCAAGTGAAGGCTGCGACGAATGAAGCGCACACAGAACAGGAGGAGAGCACATTCCTTTCTCTCCTCTGCAGGGTACAACCACCTCCACCCGTGCCGCGCCGCATGCCCGGGAGGCCGCCTCCTTCTTCCCTGCAGCCTGCGCTCCAACCAGTCATGTACCCGCAGGCTGCAGCTTCACTTATCATTGGACAGCTGAGCCTTCGTTCGGCCCGGCTGCCCTGTACAACTCAGCTGCGCCGGCAGCTGTTTGATAGCTGTCAGAGGTAAGCGCAGCGCTGCAGGTCGGTAATAGAGATCCGATCTGCGGCGGGTGGCCCTCTCACAGCGTGGGCCCCAGGGGTACTTACCCCCAGCGCACCCCCCTTAATCCGACACTGGTGGGTGCCGTGATCAGTTTTAGGGATGAGTTTTGGGGCACGGCGCTCCCTCGGTTGGTGTGGCTGGGCTCCTTTGGATGGCACACTATAACATTTTATTTAACACTTTTTTTTTTAGCACTTTCAAATATTTTTTCTACTAATACTGCTCAAGCAGTGTTGACAAGCAGCAGCAGAGGCACAGGCCAGCGATGCTTGCTAGTAATTGGGCCGCTCAGCAGCAGGAGGAGGAGGGGCTGTTTAGTCACAGCGCATGGCCCTTTCTTCTGCAGCACTAGCTCCTCCTCCTCAGTGTGCAGGCTGCTGCGGGTCCTGATCATCCTCCACGGCATCTACCACCTTTGTGCAATATCTGCTGCCCCAGAAAGGAGTTATACTTCACTTCCCTACCCTACACCTGTTAAATCTGTTACAGACTGCCAGCAGCACCTAACTTGAATAAAAGGAGCACGTGAGTTATATCTTCATTTTCTAAGGAAAATAAGATCCGTTGTAACCTTCCACCAGAACACATATACAGCAATGAGAACTATATACACCACAACACCTACTGCCAGCAGCAGCCCTTAAATTCTCCCTCCACTAAGTCTGCCAAATATGACAGACTGACAGGAAGAAACTGCAGCCACAACCCTCCTCTTGCTATTTAATCGGCTGCCCTCCCCTAGTGAGATGCTGAAGCAGTGGGACCCATGCAACACCCCTCTCCCCCGCAGATGAGCCGCTGCCACCAGTGGATGTGAATGTGTGTGACTAGTCTGTGTGACTAACTTTCTCCCATGGTTGCAGCTATGACACTCTCTCTGCCCAGAGGATAAGCTGACACCGCAGATAGCAGGCTCCCAGTGCTTGGCTGTGCTGCAGCCATGCTGCCCCATGTCACCCTGCTCCTCCTGGCTGTAGAGGTAAGTGGTGGGGGTAGGGCTGCTGGATATATAATGATCACATCTCCCTTTATGTGGGTGCCCTGGGAACCCTCACCTGCAGGGGTTCTGGGTGCTGCTGACTTGGGAACTCTACAATAAACCCCAACCCACCTTATACACCATTTATAGCATGCATGCCCCATCAGGGGGCTCCTGGAGTCCTGTGTGAGGATGGTGCAAACGGATTATAGCAAAGCCCCCAACCTGCACCTTTGCCCTCCCTCATGGGTGGCACTTGTCTCCTGAGCCCTTTGATGCCCTCTATCAGTATTGTATCGGCACTACTGGGGGCATTGTGTAATTGGCACTACTGAGGGCACTGTGTACCTGGCACTACTGGGGGCATTGTGTAACTAGCACTACTGGGGGCATTGTGTTACTAGCGTTACTGAGGAAATTGTGTAACTGGCGCTACTGGGGGCATTCTGTAACTGGCCCTACTGGGAACATTTTGTTACTGGCCCTACTGGGGGCATTGTTTAACTGGCACTACTGGAGGCATTATGTGTATCTGACATTACTGGGGGAACTATGTGTGTATATATAGCACTACTGGGGGCATTATTTGTATATATGACACTACTGGGGGCTTTATGTGTATATATGGCACTAGGAGAAGTATGTGTATATAGGCATTACTGGGGGCATTATGGGTTTAAAAAAAAAAGATTATGCACCAATTGATGCCCCACCCCTTTGGTAGCTCCACCCACATTACCGTCCACCTCTGCCCTGCCTCAATTAATCCTATTAAAAGCAAAGATGAATAGGGCTCCATCTGTATGTGCACCAAGGGTTAATTAATGCTGCCCCTGTATTAGGAGCTCTGGGCTGCACTGCGGGCAGCTATAGCACCAGTGGGACTGTGCACCAATTAAGAGATCAATGCAATGGTTAAATAATTCTGCCCTTTATTATTTAAGATGATCTGTGGGCTGTATAGTGAACAAGTAAAGGATTAATATAATCATGTCCTGGCAGTCTAGTGGAATGGCACTGAGTCACAGCTGCAGACACTTATATCAAATCCAAAACCTGCAAGTTCCAACGCCGGGATGACTACATTTTTACTTATTTTGGATTCCAAGCAAGGCTGGAAAACCTGAGCTGCTGCTCGGATTCCTTCAGATCCCAGAGAAACGGTGGGCAAGGCACAAAAACCCTATCAATGCCCTATCAATGCCGATCATTGATTTTCGACGGGGCGTGCCACATACCTACGCCGTAGGCCCTCAGCAACGCCCCCGCTATTGAGCCAGCCCCCGCAGATTCCTCTGGCCTGGTGCGCAGCCGTCGGCCCGCCGTCGACAGCTGGAGCCTGGCATGCGGCACCTCGCCGTCGGTGAATCTGCAACCTCAGCTGGCTCCCGTCCTCCAACTGCCTTGCGCACTGCTTCCTCCCGCCACTGAGGTTTTGGGGTCTGCCCGATTACCGAAAACCCCCCCACCCTGCCATCCTCCCTAACCTAGACTTCCAAAGCCTCCTGCAAGTCAATGCCGACGTCCGACAAATGCACCCCGTCTGCCCTGTACATGCCCTTGACCTTCTGACTGATGTCCGGGTGACGGATGACCTTTCCACCCAGCGCCCTCACGCACTTACTCACCGCTACGTTAACCTTTTTCCTGGTCCTTTCTATGGCAGCCCCTTTACGCGCCCCGTGCCAGGTGAGCCTAGGTATGATGCTGGACCACACGATGTTCGCTGCCTGCCAACGCGCTTTGGCCCATGCCAGGTCAGCGCCAATCCTTCTTACCATGTCAAGGGACTTCGTGCTCCCCAAATCGTTACCCCCTAAATGAATGACTATTGTGTTGGGGCTGCCCGCCGTTTGTTCGCCCCCCAGCAACGCCTCCCTGAGGCCGTGTCACCTCATCCCCCTCCGCCCGAACCAAAACACTCGTCCCGCGCTCTTTGCCAGCCCCAACTGCCTGCCGTAGGGCCTGCCGGCGGCCCTCTTTTCAGCCCAGTGAACGTAGGAATGGCCGACGATCCAAATGCGCTTCGCCTCTTAGTTCCCTGCGTAGGGGGGGGGGGAGATTTAATTAGATGTTAGATTGCTGGTAACCGGCCTGACATAAACTTTATAGCGATCTGACTTCCACCGGCCCAGAGCTCTGATCTCCTCGCCAGCGCAGCCCTCGCTAGCTGCCGAAGTGGCAGCACCGATTCTGAATGAATGAGTGCTAAACCTATCGACCGGCCATCCGCTGGCCATTACGCATTTTTTCAGGACCGCCGTAAACTGATATTTAGTTAGTGGTGACCTGTCCGCGTGTATGAGGAAATTATCCCCGCCTTGCGGCCTGCGGTCTAGGAAGGCCTTGACCGCCGCCACCGGACATGCCGCAATGTCCGCGTGCCTGCGCAACTGAACCCATTTTCCCTTACCCTCCTGATCCGTCTTCGACTTCTGTATTTTGCATAACACAGCTTGCTCGGTTATGGCGACGTTCTTGTACTGCAGCCGGTCGCCGTTTGCGAGCTTAGATCTCGCTACCAGCTCGCTGATCCTGAACGCTCCGCTAAAAGCCATCACGAATGCGGCCCCGAACAGCGCCACTTCGCCCTGATCCCTGCACACTGATGGGATGCGTGCCAGCAGCGTCCTCAATCTGTCCATTGTAATGGGTTCCCTTGCGTCTGGCCTCCTAACCTCTGCCCTGGCCCAGCCCCTCATGATTGTACGTACCGCAAATGACTTTGTCTCATCATTTTCCCCTGCCAACTTATCGAAAAACGCGATACCTGCTAGCATGGCGCTCGTCCGGGCCTTGGATGCCTGTTCGCGCCTGAGCTTGGCTATGAAAGCAAGCAGCTGCTGCTGCGCATTTTTTCCCTCTGTGCTTACCGCAGCCTGAAACTTTTGCCACGATCTCCAGGCAGCCTTGTATGCCTTCCAAGTCCTTGGCACCAGCGACCGCTCCACCAGCCTGCCTAATTCGGCTTGACTATCTACCAGAGACATGAGGGGCATGTTAGGCCAGTCGCGTTTGCCATTGGCGCAGCTGCCCTAAAAGCTTCCCAATTCTGCCGAGACAATGCATCTGCTATCACATTCTTCTCCCCCGGCACGTGCTTCGCCCTGAATGTAATATTATGATGCAAGCATGCAAGCACCAATCTCCTGATCAACCTGACAACTAGCGGCGATGAGGCCCTCTGGTTGTTCACCGCCTGAACTACCCCCATATTGTTGCACCAGAATTGAATCTGCCTATTGGCGAGTCTCTCTCCCCATATTGTTACTGCTACGACTATTGGGAACAACTCCAAGGCCGCCAAGTTCTTGGTGAGCCCCGCCTCCTCCCACGATGTGGGCCAAACCTGCGCGCACCATTCTCCCTGCCAGTATGCCCCGAAGCCTGTCGCCCCTGCGGCATCCGTAAATAAATGCATCGCTTGATTGGACCGTACTACTTTGGGCCACATACGCACTCCATTGAAATGTAGGAGGAATTCCTCCCATACTCGCAGGTCCTCCTCAAATCCCTGTTGATCCGCACAAAGTGATGTCTCTTTGCGATGCCCGCGGTAGCTTGCTCGAGTCGCCGTTTAAAAATACTACCTATTGGGATCACCCTGCATGCAAAATTGAGGCTTCCCAATAATGATTGCAGCTGGCCCAATGTAACCTTTTTTGCCCTTACGCACTGCCCGATTTCCCTTTCCAGCCTCCAAATTTTTTCCTCGGGGAGCCTGCACTCCTGTCGATCTCTATCCCCAGGTAGGATAGGACCGTTTTGGGCCCTTCCGTCTTCTCTGTTGCGATAGGCATGCTGAACTCCTCCAGCATGGCCTGCAGCTCGCTCAGAAGGTGGGCGCACCGTGTCGAATCTGGAGGCCCTGCCACCAGGAAATCGTCCAGGTAGTGTGCTATAGCTCTTGACCCCGTGCGCTCCTCCCAGCACCACTGCAGGAAGGCGCTAAAAGCCTCAAAATATGCGCACGAAATAGCGCAACCTATTGGCAAACATTTGTCAATGAAGAAAAAAACGTCAAAGCTTATCCCCATGAGCCTGAAACTCTCAGGATGTAGGGGGAGCAGCCTGAAGGCAGACTCTATGCCTTATTTTACTATCAGGGCCCCCTTCCTCTGTGTCCGGATCGACCTGACGGCCGAGTCGAATGACTGGTACTGCACTGAGCATTCGTCCCTGTCCAAAGCGTAGTTTACCGACGCCCCTTCTGGATAGGACAAGTGCTGAATGAGCCTGAATTTCCCCGGTGCTTTCTTGGGGACCAGCCCCAACGGTGATATAACTAGTCCCGCCACTGGGGGGGGCTACAAATGGCCCCGCCATTCTACCTAAAGCTAGCTCCTTGATGATTTTTTCCTGCACCACTCGTGGCTGCTCCCTGATAGACTTTAAATTTCTAGAGCTGCCGGAGGGCGCAACTTCCTTAGTTATGGGTATCCTAAACCCGTCCCTGAACCCCGCCCGCAGCAAATTGGCTTACTGGCTCTTGGGATACCTGGCCAGCCATGCCAGGATCCTGTTCGTGTTCACTGGACTAATTGCTTTTGTTAGGCCCTGCCGCTGCGGGTACCTTTTTCTGGTTATTTCCCCTCTGTCTGCTGCACTCTTTGGCTGCGTGATTCGCGCCGCAGATTGAGCATGCGTGCTTGAATTTGCACTGCGCGTGGGTGCACCGCATCTCATTAAACGCCCAGCATTTATGATCCGGTTTCTGCGCGCTAGGCCTCCCTGCAAACGGCCTTTGTGTTGTTAAGACCTTTTCTGGGGCCCCTGCCGACTGGGCTTTCAACCATTCGTCAATGTCCCTGACGCCGAAATCAATGGGCTTGTCCTAAAACGCTCGTTATATTTTCTCCATACCGTCCCCCCGTGTTCCTTATACACCGAGTAAATGAAGTTTGTATACCTCAGCATGCCCGCGGCTGCTTCAGGGTACGCCTCCGTATAACAAGCTGTATAGGCAAACATACCACTCAGCCAATGCTCCATTGTCTTATAGCTTTCTGACTGCCTTTCTCCCTTTGGCTTCGCTGCCTCCTTGGCCTTCAGCCCTGCCTCCGTCAGTGAACATATATCTATAAAAGCCCCTTTTTCGATTTCCTTCCTAGTCAGCGCCGGCAAGTGGGCCGCTACTGATCCGAAGACGCATACTAGGCCTGCGGTTCCCTGCACAAAAGCCGTCGCCTTATCCTGCTGTACCAAACCCATTTTTTCCCTGGTTGCGTCAGCCCCGGGGATGCTGCCCTTCTTACTCTTCCACTTCGCAACTGCTGCCAGCCATTGCTCCCTCAACACCCTGCATGCGTCGTCCTCGTCCGACTCCGCCGGGGTTAGCCCCAAATCTGCATCTGACTGCGCCTCTTCCCCGCACCTCTGCGCTCCTGTCGTTTTATCGACAGCAATACTGCTGCGCTGTACCCCCTGCGCGCTTCCTGGCATAACACACATTTTATGGAAACTGTTATGGCTCGACCCTCCTGCTGCGCTGCACAAATTGCTGCATATATTCTGCACATTCTGACAACTAATTTGGGTCATACAAACATTATGCAAGTCATTATTGTCGACATTGTTCTTACCGATCCCGAGCGCAGCGTCCTCGATCGTTGTCTCTCCGGGTGCTGCGTGTCCTGCGCCGACCTTGGCGCAAGGAGATGACCCCGTCGCTGTCCCTCTGGGTGCTGCGTGTCCTGTGCCGATCCTGGCGCAAGGAGATGACCCCGTCACTGTCCCGCTGGGTGCTGCGTATCCTGCGCCGACCTTGGCGCAAGGAGATGACCCCGTCCTCTGGGCATGCTTTGCGTGAAACATTGGAATTGATGGCGCAACGCCGAACGAAGCGTAGGCCGTGCTCTCGCCTCCTTGCCTCTGATCCCAGCTGCTCGTGCGCCTCTCGCGATGCTCTCTCCGCGGCGTGCTAAACTGCTGCCCGCGGTTAGGGTAGCTCTTTTGCGGTGTTGAGTCTGCGCTAATGAAAACCCTTGCTCCCTGGTCCCGCTGTCTCGTGCTCCCCAAACAAGATCTCTGCGGGCTGCGATGATGCCTGCTTGTGCCGCTGTATTCATCCTGAAGAAATTGCTCCCTGGCGCGGTAAGGTTGCTCCCTCCACTCTGATCGCCGTGCGCAGCTGCAGCTCCGGCAATCCCGGTGCTGCGTGCGGTAGCTCCTCGCTGGCGACACCTGGCCGCCGCTGGCGATGCCCTCCCATTCGACATTGAGTAATGGCGGCTGCTTCTCGCGGGTGAAAGGTAACGGGGTGGGTGATGACGGTGACCGTGATCCCTCGCCGCGCGTCGTCTGCGTTGACTCTCTACCTTGCCGCGATGTGCTGACTCCCGCTCCCTTGATCTCCTTGGTGCGGCAGCTGAGAATTGCGCCAGCTCCTTAAATAGCTGCGTAGATGCCTGCTGTACCCATTCTGCTGGTGCGCCCGCGGATGAGCCCTGCGCTGCTGCCGCAACGCCGATGTCCCACTGTTGAGTTGAAATCCGTGGCGCGCCAGGTTGGCTTGAGTGGGCCGTGTCGCTCTGCACCTTTGCGCCTGACTCTGCCCCGTCTGATTCTGCCACTGCTGGAATGCTGTCGTAAGCTGCCGGTGCTTGGATCCCCTCCCCATGCTGCTCTCCCTTCTGTCTGTGTGCTGCCTCTTTTTTTCCTCCTGCTTTGGGCTGCCAGGGACCTCTCTTTCGCCCTCCGACCAGTAGGGGGTGCGTCCTCTGCCTGTGCTCCTCCACGCTGCAAATGCTGCTGCTTCCTCCCTCCTCTGTTCCCCTTCTTCCGGATGCCCTCCTCTCCCTCCCGACTGGGGGCTTTTTTGATTCTGCTTGATCGCGCTGCCTGTGGCTCCATAATGCCCTGCTGGCGCTACCCTGGGGCTTGCAGTACCTCGTCTGGCTGGATGTGTCCCGCACCTGGGCGCTTTGCTGGAGCTCTTTCCCCGTTGTTCCTACCTCCTGGAGCTGAGGGACGGCTGCTGCTCTGAGCTGGAGGTGCTGCTTGTTATTCAGCCCTGCGACCCGGACCCACTGGTTTAAAAGAGGTGACGTCTTTTTTAATGCTGCTCCCGCTACTGCTCTCCTGGCTGCATCGATCTCCGTCCGGCAAAGATGTAAAGTCTTTGTTAATACTGCTCCCGCTGCTGCTCTCCCGGCTGCATCGATCTCCGTCCGGCTCCCTCTGTAGTAATGCCGCTTCCCCTCCTGCCTCTGCTTTTAACCCCCTCCTGCCCCCTCTTCCCTCCTGCTGCCCTACTGGCTGCCCTGTCCCCCCAGGTGTGAAAAGGAGGACGGCATACCTGCCCCTGTCCCCCCTTTCCCGCCATTGGCCCACGGCCGCGTGTGCCACCCCTCCCCCCTATATCGCCGCAGCGCCATTTTGGCGCCTATGCTCCCTATGTGACAGCACTGAGGGCAAAGATGAGAGCTGGATATAATTACAGGCAAAGCACTGTGCTATATCTTGGGAGCAGAGGTAAAATCAATCAGCATCCATGTTTCCTGTGAGTGTGTGACTATCTTCATGAGCCTATATTACTGGAACTGTGCTCCTAATCATATAAAGTTAATATTAGCCCACTGAAGATTATTCACCTGTGCCTCTCATTTAACTTTATTATTGGAGATTACCTCATTTCCCAGTTATTCGTCTCTCTGAGAAGAACTTTCAGCTAATTTAACTACTGTGATTTTGACTGTGTGCTTTTTATGACTGCCCCTCTATGGCTCCTGGTTATACAACAATACACTGACACTGATGTTTACAAGTAAGAAGTTCACTACCATATTGACAAACAGTGTTTTCCTGCTCTATCCTGCTATCTTTTGACTTGGAATCCCCCTTGTGGTGGTTTCCACATATCCATAACAGTTTTCTGAATATTGATATCAGCGACCTCCTCTCCTGCCAATCCTGGTCCCAAGACTAGGTGCGGTGGACCGCTATGTTTTGAACTTTATACGTTAATTCCAGTGCGGAAGGCTCCTCATTTCCATTGCATGGCGATCACGTGCTGAGGGGAATTTGCGATGTATCACTTAATCATTACTGCTTAACCCGACAGATGATTCTTTGGGTCTTGTTCTACTGGGATACACCTACGATTCACCTTATCTTCTTGAGCTGCAGCATTTCATTGATTGTTTGGGACTCCTGCTTCTGATTCTACTTTGTCAGCTCCTTCTTCGCCGTCTGTGGCCCCTCGTATCATGGATGGAAGCAAGGCTGCAGCACCCTCTACTGTTACATACCCGTCCCAACCCTCTGTAGAGTCACCGGAATTGTCTGCTATTCTTTTACAGCTGCGGTCTTTTCCATCCCGCCAGGATATACAACAAGACTTACAGTCCATGGAACAGCGGATACAGGATTCTATTCAAACCCGTATCTCCTCCATACAGTCTGACCTCACCCAGGTTGCCGACAGAGTGGTAGCACTGGAAGACCACAGTGAAGATGTGGATTCTAAGGTCTCTGATTTGCATGACCTGATCTCCCGTCAATTATGCTCATTAGCGTACCTGAGACGAAGACTCGATGATCTCGATTATAGATGCCGCAGAAATAACTTGAGAATACGGGTACCCTGATGAAGTTCCCCCTCCGGGTATTGTCGATGCACTGACAAAGATATTCAACAACCTCTTGGGTGCTGACCACAACTATCAAATTGTGTTTGACAGGGCTCATCACACACTACGTCCTAGAGGCACTTCTGTGGACCGCCCTCGCAATGTTATTTGTCGACTCCATTATTTCCAGGAAAAGGAGGAAATACTTCAGAAATCCAGACGAGCCTCAGACATTGACTTTAAGGGGCACCAGATACAAATTGACCAAGATCTTTCATGGGCTACCTTACAACAGCGTCACCTTTTACATCCCCTTATGGAGGAGCTCAAGAAACAAGTAATCAAACTCCATTGGGGATTTTTCTTGAGCATAAAAGTTACCCACCAAGGGTCTCTCCTTGTCCTAGAAGAATACAAAGATGTGAAAGACTTTTGTGCGTCTCTGGGGATATCTCCCCCTGTACTCCCGAACTGGCTGTACCCATTAGAATTGTCTACTTTGTCTCAGTCGCAAGGAACCATGGCGTAGAGTCTGCAATAATAGAAGATGACATCACGCTGAAGAGTCCACTAAGCCCTCCTTAGACACGTGAATAATGTCTATTTTCTTATTTATGTTACGATTTTATTTGTGTTTTAGCACTGGCTGAGTATTTCACTGTCCGAGTCCGTCTCACCGATTGCTTGCCCTTAGAGATTGACCAGACACTGAAGCTTGCTGTGGGGCTCTGTTTATTGAATGTTGCTTCTTTGTACCAATAATTAGGATGTTGGCCTACCCATGGACCTGGGTTGCTTCATTGGATATGCCCTGGCTAGGGCTAGCTCTTTACCTGTTTGGGCTGTTTTATACATTACTATGTTTTACTTGACTGTTAGTTCAAATTGATACATCCATTTTCCTCTCTGACCCCTCATTCTCTGCTGTACATTTGTAGACCGTGGGCCAATTACGGTTTCCCATGGCTATTTGTGCAGAGTTTTTTTGTTTCCATAATTATAGTTTCTTGTCCGTGCTAGATTTCTCCATGATGGGCCTTTCCAATCCACTGTTGACTGCATTTCTCTATGGTTTGAGCTTCTATTTCTGTACGTGTTCTTTTCTCCCTGCTTTCCCTTATGTCTTTTCCTGTCTTTTCCTCTTCCCCTCCTTCCCCTACCTGGGCTTGATATACTATGCAATGTCTTATTCAATGTGGAGAGGGTGTATTATTGATGCAACGGTGGTTCTCTTTAACCTATTCTCATGGCTAGCCTAAAATTTGTCTTATAATGTGAAAGGCCTCAATGTTCCTGAAAGGTCTAGACTTCTACATACGTTGCACACTGACGGAGCAGACGTGGTGTTTCTCCAGTAGACACACTTTAAGAAAGGCGTCTCCCCCAAATTACATTTGGGGCATTTCCCCCAGGGTTACTTTAATGACTTTTCAGGAGCCAAGACCAAAGGGGTTGCTGTTTTGTTTGTCAAACATTTCAGATTAGAGAATGTCTCCGAAATACCTATAGGTGAATGCCGAGGGTTATTGGTAAAGGCTACTATTGCTAACCACATTTTTACTTTTGTTAATCTCTACCTCCCCAATCAAGGACAATTGCGATTCATGAGAGAAGCCTTAGAATTGATTGAACGGAATATCGAGGGTGTGCATGTAGTCGGTGGTGACTTTCATTTGGCACTAGAACCTCTTCTAGATACCACTGTTGGGTCTTCTAGAGTCTCGCTGAGGGATATTAAATGATTTTGGTCACTTCTCCATAATTTCCAATTAATAGATACCTGGCGTCTACTACACCCTAAGGATATGGATTATACATTTTATTTGCATCCGTACAACTCTTATACTCGCATAGATTACTTCTGTGTAGGCCATAGCTGTCTGTATTTCCTTGTTGATGGCATTATTGGCCAAATAGTCGGCTCTGACCATGCCCCTATTACTCGTATTCTCTCCTTACGTGATCCTCCTCCAAGTCAATGGAGATGGCGTTTCACTGAACAATTCCTTGAGACACGGACTGCAGGGCCCAGATAGAGAAAACTATCAATGACTATATTACTGTTAACTCGACTGATGATATTTCCCCGGTGACGTTATGAGAGGCCCACAAATGTGTGGTAAGAGACAAATGCATCCAATTGGGCTCTCGCCTTAAAAAGCAGAAAACTGAAAGTTGGAATGCCCTGTTTGCTAAAATGAAATCGCTAGAACTGACACATAAGACTACTTTAGCATCTGACACATTAGCGGAGTTGCAAAAAGCGCAATCTTCTCTTAATAGTTTATTTAATGAGGGCACTAGTAGAGCATTCCATTGCTGTCACCATTACTATCACAGGTGGGTTAACAAACCTAGGAAATTGCTTGCCCGTGCTCTGCGAGCTCAGAGGTTGTTAACCTACATAAAAGAGATCAAGGATCCTGCTGGTAAATTTCAGGTTACTGATCGTGTTATGGCTGGGATTTTCCAATCTTACTATACAGATCTTTATAATTTGACGTCCCAACGCTCCTCTTGGGAACAGACAGTGCATGAGACTGCAGTAAAAGCCTACTTAGAAAAGATTAAATTCCCTGCATTAACTGAAGATGTATTGTTGGCTTTGGAGGAGCCCTTTACTGACAGCGAACTTTTGACTACTCTTAAGACCTCTCCGTCTGGGCCCTTATGACTTTCCTATAACATACTATAACATGTTTAAGGACCAGCTTCTCCCTCTTTTGCTTCAGGCATGTAATGCTATCTCCCTTTCTCTAATCAATCCTTGGGAGAACATACCAAAAGACGGCAAGGATCCGTCTTTGCCGTCTAGTTATAGACCAATTTCCCTACTAAACGTTGACTTAAAGTTGTATGTAAAACTTATGGCCAACCATCTGAACCCCTTGCTGCCAGCAGTACTACTAGATCAGGTGGGCTTTGTCTGGGGTAGAGAGGTGAGAGACAACACTACAAGGGTTATCGATTTGATCATGCATGCCCAATCAGTTAAGGCCCCCATTATGCTTCTCTCAACGGATGCTGAAAAAGCCTTCGACCGAATTGACTGGGTTTTTATGGAAGCGATACTATGACATTTGGGCTTAGGTGAAGTCTTCTTACAGAAAATCCTTGCACTGTACTGGGCTCCTTCAGCCCAAGTTAGGGTGAACGGATTGCTTTCTGAACCAATATTTATTTCAAACGGAACTCGACAGGGATGCCCGCTCTCACCCCTGATCTTCGTTGTCTGTATGGATGCACTAGCTAGAGCTATTAGGATGAGTCCCGACATCTCCGGGCTGAAAGTGGGTGACAATGATCATCGTGTTGCTCTATTTGCAGATGACCTTTTGGCAGTTATAACAAATTCCATTGTGTCACTACCTAATCTACTTATGGAATTTTCACACATTTTGTCTAACTTTAAAATTAATTATGCCAAATCCACAGCTCTCAATATCTCCCTACCTGTGGACATAGTATCGTCCCTACATAATGTGTTTCCTTTTACATGGCATACTGCCCATATCCTATATAATTGCCCAGATCTATCGCTCTGTGACTGTGTGGCTAACACTGGGCGTGGCTAGGAGCTCTCATTGGGTTAGCAGCAGGTCTATCACACCCAGTCCATAACTGATTGGGCGAGAAACACCCTCCCACACAGGTTACATCCAATGGGAGACTCTGTCCTGTGGCTGCTGTGTGTACCCAGAGCAGGATTAACAGTGGGGCTGATGGAGCTGCAATCAGTGGCGTAACTACTGCCCCCGCAGCCCTCGCGGTGGCTTGGGGGCGAGGGGCTGCGGGGGCGCCACTGACTTAGAACAGATTGACATGCGGACGAGCGTCCGCATGTCAATCTGCAGGTCACCTTCCCTCCGCCGCTGTAAGGAGGGACACGGAGCGCACAGCGCGCGCCCCCCTGTGTCCCTCCCTGGCTCTCCGGCTGTCTAATACAGGAAATGCCGTTCGTGAGCTCTGATTGGCTCACGAACCGGCACTTCCTTTATTAGACAGCCGGAAAGCCAGGAGGGACACAGGGGGGCTCGCACTGTGCGCTCCGTGTCCCTCCAACACAAAGGAGGGGGAGGGGAGCAGGCACTGTGGGGGACTATCTGGCACTGGGGGCATATACATGGCACTGTGGGGGACTATCTGGCACTGGGGGCATATACCTGGCACTGTGGGGGAATATCTGGCACTGGGGGCATATACCTGGCACTGTGGGGGACTATCTGGCACTGGGGGCATATACCTGGCACTGTGGGGGAATATCTGGCACTGGGGGCATATACCTGGCACTGTGGGGGACTATCTGGCACTGGGGGCATATACCTGGCACTGTGGGGGAATATCTGGCACTGGGGGCATATACCTGGCACTGTGGGGGAATATCTGGCACTGGGGGAGCAGGCACTGAGGGGGCATATGTGGCACTGTGGGGGAATATCTGGCACTGGGGGCATATACCTGGCACTGTGGGGGAATATCTGGCACTGGGGGCATATGTGGCACTGGGAGCACAGCCCTAGCAACAAGCACTACCCCCTAGCAACGAGCATGACACCCAGTGCATGAAACCCCTGGCAACGAGCATGACACCCAGTGCATGAAACCCCTGGCAACGAGCATGACACCCAGTGCATGAAACCCCTGGCAACGAGCATGACACCCTGAGCATGAAAACCCCTGGCACCGTGCATGGAACAAAGAGCATGAAACCCCTGGCAACGAGCAGGTAATTTAAAAGTAATTAGAAGCCTTACTGTAGAACTTAATGTGTAATGGGCATTACGGTGTGTGGCATAATGTATCACGGACATTGCGGTGTGTGTCATAATGTGTCAGGCATTACGGTGTGTTGTATACTATATCACGGGCATTGTGGTATAATGTCTCGGGGTCATTGCGGTGTGGCATAATGTATAACGGGCATTGCGGTATGTGTCATACTGTGTCACAGATACGGTGTGTAGCATAATGTATAATGGGCATTGCGATTCCTGTCATAATGTGTCGGGGGCATTACGGTGTGTGGCATAATGTGTCGGGGGCATTACAGTGTGTGCATATTGTGTCATGTGCATTGTTGTGTGTGGCATAATGGCTAAGGCCATTGCAGTATGTGGAATAATGTATACTGGGCATTACTATAAGGAGGAAAAATGACAAATAATGTAAGGGGCATGAATCAGGATTATTTTTCTTTCCTGTGGTGGCTAACGTCTGGGCATGCAGGTTGCAAAACTGGGGTATAAGGTAATCTTTTCCTGCAATGCCACGCCCCTTTACGTGAAGCCACGCCCATTCCAACGAAGCCACACCCCTTTTTGGCGGCGCGCGCCGCATATTTCTCCCTTTACTAGTGCCAATTATGGAGGGTATGGGGGGGGGGGGGGGGGGGCGCCGAAGATTTTTTTGGCTTGGGGGAGAAAAATTTCTAGTTACGCCACTGGCTGCAGCTCCAGGTCCACAGCCCAAAATAGGCCAACTGCATCTGCAGCAACATACCCTCCGACAATTTACACACAAAAATTGCTACAAATTTGAAAAGGGGGCGTGGCCATGGGTACAGTGGCGTGGCCAAGCCCCTTTTCCTATACTTTCAATGGCAGTTTGGAGAGCCAAAAATCGGTACAGACCATAAAAAGAGGGCCTGTTCTGTACCTTTCAAAAAGGTACAGCTGTAGATAGAGGAAAAAAAACTTTTACTGCAGCATCCTATGGGGGTCATTCTGACCTGATCGCTCGCTGTAGTTCATCGCAGTGCAGCGATCAGGTCAGAATTGCACATGCGCCGGCACAGCAGTGCGCCGGCACATGCCTGCCAGCTGACGGCTGTCGTTGCCTAGTGATCACCTCTGCCTGATTGACAGGCAGAAGCGGTCGCTGGGCGGGAGGTGGCAGCACGGCGGTATTTGCCCGCCATTTTGTGGCCACAGTCTGGCTAACGCAGACGTGGCTGGACCATGAGGTGGGCGGGCCACAGTGGCTGAGAGAAGTCATATGCAACTGCTGTGACCTGGGCAGCGATGAGTAACTCCTGGCCAGCCGCAAGAGCTGCGCTGGCTGGAAGTTACTCTTCAAGTACAAAAGCATCACCACTGTGCGATGCTTTTGTACTTGTGCAGTGGGGGGGGGGGGGGGGTGGCGTCCTGACATGCGGGGTGGACTAGCCCTGTGCTGGGTGTCCCCCCGCATGTCAGTGTAAGTGATCGTTGCTGCGCTAAATTTAGCACAGCTACGATCAGGTCGGAATGACCGCCTATGTCCTGCTGCCAGTCTGCCTGCCCCCTCCAGCATCAACAATCCCCACTCCCAAGCCACTGCGCACGTGGAACAAAAGCTGCTGCGGCCACCGGCATATATGTGTATGAAAGCGGCACAGCAGAAGACCTTCATAGCCCTCCCAGCGCCGCATACTCTCTGAGCCCCGGTGTCTCCTGTGCGCGTTATGTCACAGAAGTGCCTCCCCACCACAGACGCGCACAGATCCCCAGAGGCCCTGACTCTGCAACACAGCACCTGGCTGGCCGGCCTGGAAGCCCCAAGATGGCTAATGTAATGGATAGAGTGGGTGATATTGTGGAGGGTAATGTCTGGACGCTGACACTGCACAGCACTCTCACCTTTTACATTGATTCAGCGAGTCAGTCAGTTCTGCCAGCCAGTCACTATTGTTAGCACCGGTGTCCCAACGCGCCGCATTACAGGGAAGTATATGCACTAAATAAACTACAACTCCCAGCAACCCTTAGTGCTGAAGCAATCAGGCGCTAAGGCCTGCTGGGAGCTGTAGTTTATTAATGCATCTTTTTCCCTGCAATGCGGCGCGTTGGGACACCGGTGCTAACAATAGTGATTGGCTGCTGTGCGAGTCTCCGGGAGAGCCACTGCCAAAGGAGGACAGCAGCCTAGATGCTTCCAGGAGGAGAAGCAGGAGAAGCATTACCCGCCCCTTCCCCACTCGCAGTACCTCTGGGCCCCAACCGTGGCACCCGCACACACACCCTCCACTATCCACGGAGGCTCCGGACCCCTTCCCCCACCTGCAGCACCCCTGCACCCGCCCATCCCCCACCCTCGGCTTCCCCGCACCCTCTGTGGCTCCGGACCCCCACCCGCAGCACCCACCCCTCCCCCACCCGCACCACCCCTCCCCCACCCACGGCCCCCCGGCCCCCCTATCCCATCTGCATCTCTACCACACCTGCCACTCTCCCAACCACAGCACCTATTAGGTGATTCATCAGGCCCTGCGTGCGCTGTTGACGCTTTTGTAAGGAGCTACGACCCCTTAACCATCGCACGCCCTTTGTCCATGCAATATTTAACCACTCACACAATTATGATTGGAGGTAATACTCCATATAATACAACTATTGCATGCCACAAGAGTGTGCAAGGGTTAAGGGGGCATAGCCCCTCATGATGGTGTGAAGAGCGCCCGTAGGGCGCGATGAATCACCTAGTATTAAATACTTAGGTATCTTGATTCCTTCTTCTCTTCCCACAACCGTGGCTATAAACCACATTCCCCTGTTACGGAAGCTGCGACAGGAGATGACACAGTGGCTTACACAGAAGTTTTCCTGGTTAGGCTGTATGAATATTGTAAAAATGAACATATCGCAGTACCTAGGTTGCTATATCTCTTTCAGACCATTCCACTGAAGATTCCTCCTTGATTTTTGGCTGACGCACATAAGGCAATTAGTCACTTTGTCAGAGGTGACAGGAAGCCTAGATTTAAACACTGCCACCTATTTCATAGACAAGGCCAGGGTGGCCAACAGCTTCCAATGATTTCAACATACTACCAGGCTATAATCCTTCACAGGATCTTGGACTGGTCGCGATTAGATACTAGAGATGTGCGGCTGGCACTTTTCGTGTTTTGTGTTTTGGTTTTGGTTCTAATTACACTTTTGTATTTTGGTTTTGGCTTGTTTTTGCCAAAACCACCCTTTCGTGTTTTGATTTTGGTTTTGGATCTGGATGATTTTTGAATAAAACATAAAAACAGCTAAAATCACAGAATTTGGGGGTAATTTTGCTCCTACGGTATTGTTAACCTCAATAACATTCATTTCCAGTCTATTCTGAACACCTCACACCTCACAATATTGTTTTTAGGCCTAAAAGTTGCACCGAGGTGGCGGTATGACTAAGCTAAGCGACACAAGTGTGCAGCACAAACACCTGGCCAATCTAGGAGTGGCACTGCAGTTGCAGACAAGATGGCACTATTCAAAAACTAGTCCCCAAACCAAACATCACATGATGCAAAGAAGAAAAAGAGGTGCAATGAGGTAGCTGGATGGCCAAGCTAAGCGACACAAGTGTGCGGCACAAACACCTGGCCCATCTAGGAGTGGCACTGCAGTTACAGACAGGATGGCAGATTTAAAAAATAGGCCCCAAACAGCACATGATGAAAAGAAGAAAAAGAGGTGCAATGAGGTAGCTGTATGACTAAGTTAAGCGACACAAGTGTGCGGCACAAACACATGGCCCATCTAGGAGTGGCACAGCAGTGGCACACAGTATGGCAGATTTAAAAAATAGTCCCCAAACAGCACATGATGCAAAGAAGAAAAAGAGGTGCAATGAGGTAGCTGGATGGCCAAGTTAAGCGACACAAGTGTGTGGCACAAACACCTGGCCCATCTAGGAGTGACACTGCAGTTACAGACAGGATGGCACTTAAAAAAAACTATTTTTCCAAACAGCACATGATGCTAAGAAGAAAGAGGTGCAAGATGGAATTGTCCTTGGGCCCTCTCACCCACCCTTATGTTGTATAAACAGGACATGCACACTTTAACAAACCAATAATTTCAGCAACAGGGTCTGCCACACGACTGTGGCTGAAATTACTGGTTTGTTTGGGCCCCCACCAAAAAAGAAGCAATCAATCTCTCCTTGCACAAACTGGCTCTACAGAGGCAAGATGTCGACCTAATCCTCATCCTCCGATTTCTCACCCCTTTCACTGTGTACATCTTCCTCCTCACAGAGTATTAATTCATCCCCACTGGAATCCACCATCACAAGTCCCTGTGTACTTTCTGGAGGCATTTGTTGGTAAAGGTCTTCCCGGAGGAATTTATAATTAATTTGGATGAACATCATCTTCTCCACATTTAGTGGAAGTAACCTCCTACGCCGAGCGCTGACAAAGTTACCGACTGCACTAAACACTCTTTCGGAGTACACACTAGAGGGGGGAAACTTAGGTAAAATAAAGCCAGTTTGTGCAAGGGCATCCAAATTGCCTCTTTTTCCTGCCAGTATACATATGGACTGTCTGACATGCCTACTTGGATGCTGTCACTCATATAATCCTCCACCATTCTTTCAATGGTGACAGAATCATATGCAGTGACAGTAGACATGTCAGTAATCGTTGGCAGGTCCTTCAGTCCGGACCAGATGTCAGCTTTCGCTCCTGACTGCCCTGCAACATCGCCAGCGGGTGGGCTAGGATATCTTATCCTTTTCCTTGCAGCCCCAGTGGCAGGAGAAATTGAAGGATGAGCTGTTGACGGGTCACGTTCCGCTTGAGTTGACAATTTACTAACCAGCAGGTCTTTGCACCTCTGCACACTTGTGTCTGCTGGAAAGAGAGATACAACGTAGGCTTTAAACCTAGGATTGAGCACGGTGGCCAAAATGTAGTGCTCTGATTTCAACAGATTGACCACCCTTGAATCCTGGCAAAGCTAATGAAGGGCTCCATCCACAAGTCCCATATACTTTGCGGAATCGCTCCATCTTACCTCCTCCTTCAATTTCTCCAGCTGCTTCTGCAAAAGCCTGATGAGGGGAATGACCTGACTCAAGCTGGCAGTGTCTGAACTGACTTCACATGTGGCAAGTTTGAAGGGTTGGAGAACCTTGCACAAGACGGAAATCATTCTCCACTACGCTTGAGTCAGGTGCATTACCCCTCCCTTGCCTATATCGTAGGTGGATGTATAGGCTTGAATGACCTTTTGCTGCTCCTCCATCCTCTGAAGCATATAAAGTGTTGAATTCCACCTCGTTACCACCTCTTGCTTCAGTTGATAGCAGGGCAGGTTCAGGAGTGTTTGCTGATGCTCCAGTCTTCGGCACGCAGTGGCAGAATGCCGAAAGTGACCCGCAATTTTTATGGACACTGACAGCATCTCCTGCACACCCATGTAATTTTTAAAAAAATTCTGCACCACCAAATTAATTGTATATGCAAAACATGGGACATGCTGGAATTTTCCCAGATGTAATGCATGCACAATATTGGTGGCGTTGTCCGATATCACAAATCCCCAGGAGAGTCCAATTGGGGTAAGCCATTCTGCAATGATGTTCCTCAGTTTCCGTAAGAGGTTGTCAGCTGTGTGCCTCTTACGGAAAGCGATGATACATAGCGTAGCCTGCCTAGGAACGAGTTGGCATTTGCGAGATGCTGCTACTGGTGCTGCTGCTGTTGTTGTTGTTGTTGCTGCGGGAGGCAATACATCTACCCAGTGGGCTATCACAGTCATATAGTCCTTAGTCTGCCCTGTTCCACTTGTCCACATGTCCGTGGTTAAGTGGACACTGGATACAACCGCATTTTGTAGGACACTGGTGACTCTTTTTCTGACGTCTGTGTACATTCTCAGTATCGCCTGCCTAGAGAAGTGGAACCTAGATGGGATTTGATACCGGGGACACAGTAACTCAAACAATTCTCTAAGTCCCACTGAACTAATGGCAAATACCGGACGCACGTCTAACACCAACATAGCTGTCAAGGCCTCAGTTATACGCTTTGCAAAAGGATGACTGTTGTCATATTTCATATTCCTCACAAAGGACTGTTGGACAGTCAATTGCTTGCTGGAAGTAGTAGAAGTGGTCTTCCGACTTCCCCTCTGAGATGACTATCGACTCCCAGCAGCAACAACAGCAGCGGCAGCAACAGCAGGCACACTGTGGTACACTCAAGGATGCTCCAGAGGAATCCTGGTTAGGAGAGGACTCCTCAGTCTTGACAGTGACATGGCCTGCAGGACTATTGACATTCCTGACTGAGGAGAAAGTTGACGTTGAGGGAGTGTGTGGTGTGGCTTGCAGGAGCTTGGGTACAGGAGGAAGATGGGATTTAGGTGTCAGTGGACTGCTTACGCTCTTACCCAAAGTATTAGAACTTGACACTGACTTATGATGAATGCGCTGCAGGTGACGTAAAAGGGAGGATGTTCCTAGGTGGTTAACATCCTTACCCCTACTTATTAGAGATTGACAGAGGCAACAGATGGCTTGACACCTGTTGTCCGGATTTGTGGAGAAATAATTCCACACCGAAGAGGTGGCTTTTTTGGTAGTTTGCCCAGGCATCACAATGGGCTTCTTCATCCCATGGTCAACAGGTGTCTCCCCTGGTGCCTGACTTAAACAAACCACATCACCATCAGAATCCTCATCGTCAACTTCCTCCTCAGCACCAGCAACACCCATATCCTCATCCTGGTGTACTTCAACAGTGACATTTTCAATTTCAATATCAGGAACTGGACTGTGGGTGCTCCTTCGAGCACTTGCAGGGGGCATGCAAATGGTGGAAGGAGCCACCTCTTCCTGTCCAGTGTTAAGAAGGTCAGGCATCGCAACCGCCAATACACTTGGACTCCCCTTGGGGATTTTTGATACCATCTCAGAATGCACAGTTCTTTTCTGTGCTCTTTTTTAGCTTAACTCTTTTAATTTTTCTAGTGGGAAGATGAGGGCTTCCATCGTCATGTGAAGCTGAACCACTAGCCATGAACATAGGCTAGGGTCTCAGCCGTTCCTCGCCACTCTGTGTCGTAAATGGCATATTGGCAAGTTTACGTTTCTCCTCAGATGATTTATATTTCTTTTTTTGGTTCTTTTTAGTGATCTTTGGCTTTTTGGATATTACATGCCCTCTACTATCACATTGGGCATCGGCCTTGGCAGATGACGTTGATGGCATTTCATTGTCTATGTCATGAGTAGTGGCAGCAGCTTCAACACTAGGAGGAAGTGGTTCTTGATCTTTCCCTATTTTATCCTCCAAATTTTTGTTCTCCATTATGTTTCTAGAGTTATATAACACAATATGTGGCACAGGAATGACTGATGGCTGATGGCCAGGACACTACCACTGGTCTGATGCAGCACAACACAACAACACTGTAAGAGACTTGTGGTTGTTGTTGTTGTTGTTGTTATTATTATTATTATAATACTGTAGCAGTGGACATATGGCAGCAGCGTATACCACTGTGACTGCCTCCTCACTGGAATGACTTATGGACGGGACACTACCACTGGTCTGATGCAGCACAACACAACAAAACTGTAAGGGACTTGTGGTTGTTGTTGTTGTTGTTGTTGTTGTTGTTGTTATTATTATAATACTGTAGCAGTGGACATATAGCAGCAGCATATAACACTGTGACTGCCTCGTCACTGGAATGACTGATGAACAGGACACTACCACTGGCCTGATGCAGCACAACACAACAACACTGTAAGGGACTTATACAGCTACACTGGATATATGACAGCAGAGGACACCACCACTGTGACTGGTCACTGGACTGATACACAAGAGACTTCCCCTGGTCTAGTGCAGGACAACACAGCACCACTGAAAGGGACTTATACAGCTACACTGGATATATGACAGCAGAGGACACCACTACTGTGACTGGTCACTGGACTGATACACAAGACACTACCCCTGGTCTGATGCAAGACAACACAGCAAAAATGCAAGGGACTTAGACAGCAGCCAGCAGCACTGGGGACATATAGCAGCAGAGGACACCAACACTGTGACTGGCTGGACTGATGCAGCACAATACTCTGACTACACTGGACTGGACTGAGCAGCACAACACAGCACAAGACTCGCCACCCCACTTTCCCGTCCACACACAGATAATGAGGATGGAGACACTTCCTCTCACTACACTCTCTGAGACTGGAGTGAAAATGGGCGCGACGCGTGGCTCCTTATATGAAATCCAAATCCCGCGAGAATCCAACAGCGATATGATCACATTGTGCCTCGTTCGGGTTTCCGAGTCAGGCGGGAAAACCCGAGCCGGGCTCGGAACTGAACTCGAATGGTGAAGTTCATACGGTTCGGTTCTCTGAGAGCCAAACCCACTCATCTCTAGTTTTTGCAAGGTGTAAATATAGTTGCTATTTTTTACTTTACTCCCCAATCAGCCCCATAGTGAGCATTGTCACAAGGGACAGGATGTTGACCTTTACATGCACTAAGCTATACACACTCCCAGCATGCTCTGCTGCCCCAATGAAAACCCCCAGAACTTCCCCAGCCTGTCAATGTAGGAGAGAAGTATCATTATGTATAGATACTGGCAACATGGGCAAGTAGGAATGTCTTACCCCTGACTAATATTTGACTGCTGTCTGAGAAGTGACATAGCGGTATATACGGTGTGATGTGACATTAGACGCACATATGGAAGAGATGTACTATGCACTGGTGGTGACAAGTTAGGGATAATATAGATGGTAAAAACCCTCTATAGTTTCCTGTAGAGATGAGTGGGTTCGGTTTCTTAGAAACCAACCCCACCCAAACTTACCAATTACTAGCGGATCCAAGGCTCAGTTTGGGTCTTCCCGCCAGGCTTAGATCTGAAAATGAAGCAAAACGTCATCTACCCGATGTTGGATATCGCGTATTTTGGATTTCAGAACAGTCCCTCCCTTGTGAATTGGGCGCCATTTCACAGAGGATACTAGAGGGTTAGGTTATGTGTGGGGCTGTGGGCAGCACTGTCTGTGATGGTTTAATAAACCCATCACAGAAAATAACCTTTATATTTATATGGCAGCACTGCCAAAACGGAGGAGGGAAGTCATAGCTGCTCAAATAAGTTAAATCATTAAAAAAAATGCCTAAAGTGTGGAGTCAGGACTGGAGCAGGAGCACTGTCTTAAGGCAAAGCCAATAAATGTGCACTGTGTCAATCATATTATAAAAAAATAAAAATGAAATACCAGTAGGAGCACTCACTGTATTAACTTTAAGGGGCATTGCGGTATTTATTATTAAAGAAAAAAAAAACGCCAATAGGAACTCTGTATTATTATAATTTAAAGAGACTCTATGCCATTAAAAACAAAAAGTGTGTATTCAGGTTCATACACTGTGATGTTATAATACATGAGAATTATCTGTGGATTATAATACAGTGCATGAGAATTATCTGTGTTTACACGAAAGTCAGGCTTTTTTCTCTGGGTAGTAAGAACATTGCTGAGAATTTAAAAAAAAATACTGGAAATATAATTGTATGGTTTAAAACAGAAAATAATTTATGTAACTTTTTTTGCATATACAGTATATGTAGCAATATTTTTGTGATCTACATAAGGAACTCCTCTCATTTTAATTAGTCCATTGAGAATACTGAAACAGATTACATGTCTTTCAGCATTTTCCTATTAGGAGTATAATTTCAAGGACAGATGGATAGATCAAGTAGGTCTGAGGCTTAAATCCTCACAGCATGTGAATTATACATACTGTACAGTATTTCTATTGACTATTGTATGTCACTGGTGACTATTACAGTTTGAAAAAATGTTTATAAAACATATTGGTGCTGATGCAGGATGAGAACTACTCCAGGTAGCGTATCATACATATAGAATATGGAGCATATGACACAATACAGGTACTTATGACAATTTATTAGGTATATGAGACTATTTGCAATGCTCCTCTAAAGCCAATACGGCTTCATAGTGATAAACCAATACATGCTTCACAACAAGGGTGTACTATCAGGTTAAGTATATTTTTTTGTTGATTGGGAACGCAGGTTGCCATATGCACAGCCGCTAGGAGCGTCCTCAGGAAGCTCTGGACCATGCTGCACTTCCTGGTGCTGCCAGCTAGGGCTACATGTACTAAGAATGGAGAGTGATAAAGTGGAGAGAAACAAAGTACCAACCAATCATCTTCCAACTGCCATGTTACAGGCTGTGTTTGAAAAATGACAGTTAGGAGCTGATTGGTTGGTACTTTATCTCTCTCCACTTTATCACTCTCCTAGGCTTAGTAAATCTGTCCCATAGGTTTGCCACCTCCATATGACATCATGCACTCGTGGGAGTAAGGCGCACTGCCACCATGCTAGTGCACTGGTCACAGTTGATCTCCAGACAATAGTGGTTAAAGGGGCCAAAGAATTTGAAAGACAGGTGCCTCTGGTATCATAGATGCCAGGTTGGGGGGAGACCTTCCCCCATCCCTGGAATCTGTGATTTTCCGGTGATCTTTGGCATTCCCCACAGGTGTTTAGTGCCGGTTTGGAGTGGGTAAGTAACCCGGGGGTACTTTGCTGTGGAAGATGAGTGGGACTCGTCATCCGCAGTTTTAAGGTATATTCGAATATGGAGCCCAATTTATCCTCTGCAGCAAACGGGGTTAAGTGAGACTACCCTTGTTAACAGGAGTGGATGAAAATACCTTACATTTTGCTGTTGTAAGGGCGGCACAGCTGGGGCCTTCACCCTGTGTGAGATACACTGAGAGCTGCACATCTACAGGTCGATCCCATGATTGTAATGCCCAGTGCCTACCTGATAATGGGGGTCATTCCGAGTTGATTGTAGCTGTGCTAAATTTAGCACAGCTACGATCAGGCACTCAGACATGTGGGGGGACGCTCAGCACAGGGCTAGTCTGCCCCGCATGTCAGTGCCGCCCCCCCCCCCTCCCCCGCAGAAATGCAAAAGCATCGCATAGCGGCAATGCTTTTGCATTTGAGGAGTAACTCTCGACCAGCGCAGCTCCTGCGGCTGGCCGGGAGAACCTCTTCGCTGCCCGGGTCGCAGCGGCTGCATGTGACATCACGCAGCCGCCGCGGGCCGCCCCCCCAATGGTCCGGCCACGCCTGCGTTGGCCAGACTGCGCCCCCTAAATGGCAGCTTAACGCCGCCGTCCAGCCCCCTCCCGCCCAGCGACCGCCTCTGCCTGTCAATCAGGCAGAGGCGATCGCTAGGCAACGACGGCCTTCGGCTGCCTGGCATGCGCAATTCCGACCTAAACGCTGCGCTGCGATAAACTGCAGGGAGCGATCGGGTTAAAATGACCCCCAATGTGTACTGTAGTGCCAGAGCATCTATACAATAGATAATAGATAGATATGTTTGCGGCTGTTCATGGCTCCCATTCTCAAGCTCAGGCATTTTACAGAGGGAGCAGGGCCGGTACCGGGGCTTCTTGCGCCCCGGGAGGCATTAGGGGGCATGGCTTCATACAGGGGGCGTGGTCAGTTACGCCCCCTTTACTGTAGTAGGATGTGCGGTGTGCGATGACGTCATCGCACACCGCACAGCAAAGGTCCTCTCCACGAAGGAAAACTAGACGCTTAGCGTCTAGTTCCCTTCATGGAGAGGACCTTTGCTGTGCGGTGCGCGATGACATCAACGCGCACCGCACATCATTACAGTAAAGTCCTCTCCACGAAGGGAAACTAGACGCGTAGCGCCTAGTTTCCCTTCACAGCGGGCAGCGGGACAGCGGGGGGCACAGCAGCAGCGGATCTTGCCATGGTGCGGCGCCCTCCGGATGGCGCCGGCGCCCTCTGGAAGGCGGCGCCCCGGGCAAAAGTCCTGCTTGCCCGTGGCAAGATCTGCTACTGAGAGGGAGGAGACGTCATGATGTCACAATTTCACATCCCTGGGATAACAAAGCTGAACCGCAAAGCAGCACCCAGACTGACAGTTGCCAAAAGAAGAAAAGAACATTGGGAGAGGGGGGAGAATAATAACAAACAATTCTAGCAATTCTTCTCGCTATTCTAAGCTAACTAGTTTCTGTGTTCTTGTGGGCGGAAATTACTGTATATAATATATCCATGGCACCTGTCCAGCTTAGCATAGCAATAGTAAATCAAGTCTGGGTGTACACTCAAAAGTAAAAAAAAGAAATCATTACATCTAACAGCGGAAAAGGTGACTGCAAGGATAAAGTAAATAAGATGAGAATTTTTTTCAGTTGTGTGCTGTACACATAATCTATCTCTCAATCTGTTGGACAAAGGTAGTGAAAAGT
The DNA here is from genome assembly GCF_028390025.1 of Pseudophryne corroboree. NCBI lineage: Eukaryota > Metazoa > Chordata > Amphibia > Anura > Myobatrachidae > Pseudophryne > Pseudophryne corroboree. The sequence goes on from NC_086444.1 coordinate 1,037,529,689, forward strand.
ATTATTAGATTACTATCATTTTACTATTGGGTGTTGGGTGCTGAGACCCAGAGATTTGGGGGGGGGGGGGGGGGGGGCGTGTAATTCAGACCTTATTGTAGCAGCAAATTTGTTCGCAGTCGGGCAAAACCATGTGCACAGCAGGGAGGGACAGATATACAGTAACATTTGCAGAGGGAGCTAGATTTGGTTGGGTTATTTCGTTTCTGTGCAGAATAAAAACTGCCTACTTTATTTCTACACTGCAATTTAGATTTCAGTTACATACCTCACCGAAATCTGACTCTCACTGCACATGTTATATCTGCCAAATTCCCACCCCATCCCTGCAATGCACATGGCATTGCCCAACTGCTAACAAATTTGCTGCTACGATCATGAGGGTTATTACGAGTTGATCGCACGCTGCAGATTTTTGCAGTGCAGCGCTCAGGTTACTACTGCGCATGCGTATACACCGCAATGCGCATGCGCGTCATATGGGTACAAACAGCACCGTTGCAGTGCAAGGCTTCTAGCGACGAATCCATTCGCACAACTGATCGCAAGGAGATTGACAGGAAGAAGGCGTTTATGGGTGTCAACTGACCATTTTCTGGGAGTAGTAGGGAAAACACAAGCGTGTGCAAGCGTTTGCAGGGCAGGCTGAAGTGATCGCAAGGGCTGAGTAAGTCCAGACCTACTTAGAAACTGCAAAAAACTTTTTTGTCTCGCTCGGCTGCACAAGCATTTGCGCACACTTGCAAAGCGAAAATACACTCCCCTAGAGGCGGCGACTATCTGATCGCTGCTCTGCAAAAAATAGCTAGCGATCGATTAACTCGGAATGAGGGCCCATGTCTAAATTACCCCCCAAGTACCATCAGACTTGACCTTCTCACATGCCCCGTAAATGCCAATCAAGGGAGTGGCTTCAGGACAACTCTGTGAATGTCCTTGAGTGGCCCAGCCAGAGCCCAGACTTGAATCCGATTGAACATTTCTGTAGAAATCTGAAAATGGCTGTGCACCGACGCTTCCCATCCAACCTGATGGAGCTTGAGAGGTGCTGCAAAGAGAAATGGGCGAAACTGCCCCCAGATAGGTGTGCCAAGCTTGTGGCATCATATTCAAAAAGACTTGATGCTGTAATTGCTGACAAAGTATTGAGCAAAGGCTGGGAATACTCATGTACATGTGATTTCTTAGTTTTTTTATTTTTAATAAATTAGCAAAAATTTCAAAAAAACTTTTTTTTACGTCATTATGGGGTATTGTGTGTAGAATTTTGAGGGAAAACATGAATTTATTCCATTTGGAATAAAGCTGTAACATAACAAAATGTGGAAAAAGTGAAGCGCTGTGGATACTTTCTGGATGTACTGTATGTAAGGTATGTTTGGCATAAACTGGACCACTATGCTTCTGGTAAAGACCTGCACTTATGGAACAATAATTGCAGATTTGCTTATGCATGCAAAGCCACCAATTTTAAGTAAACGCAAATTGCGCATGTGTTGTGAGGTGTAAGTGTGGCCAGCTTGGTATCAACCCCATTATACACAGCTGCAAACAAATATACTTTTTTCTTTTTGTGGCACATTATTATTTTTTAAAAAAGGCTTAACATTAGAAATAGTGATGAGCGGGTTCGGTTCGTTGGAATCTGAACTCCCCCGAACTTCACCCACTTTACACGGTTCCGAGGCAGATTCGAATCTTCCCGCCTTGCTCGGTTAACCCGAACGCGCCCGAACGTCATTATCCCGCTGTCGGATTCTCGCGAGATTCGGATTTTATATAAGGAGCCGCGCGTCGCCGCCATTTTTCACTCGTGCATTGGAAATGATAGTGAGAGGACGTGGCTGGCGTCCTCTCAGTTTTATTCAGGTGGCTGCAAATATCTGTGCTCACTGCTTTATTGTGGGGACTGGGGACCAGCAGTATTATATAGGAGGAGTACAGTGCAGAGTTTTGCTGACCAGTGACCACCAGTATTATACGTTCTCTGCCTGAAAAACGCTCCATATCTGTGCTCAGTGTGCTGCATATATCTGTGCTCACACTGCTTTATTGTGGGGACTAGGGACCACCAGTATTATATAGGAGGAGTACAGTGCAGAGTTTTGCTGACCAGTGTCCACCAGTATTATACGTTCTCTGCCTGAAAAACGCTCCATATCTGTGCTGCATTGTAGTATATAGTAGGAGTACAGTGCATAATTTTGCTGACCACCAGTATATAATATATAGCAGTACGGTACAGTAGGCCACTGCTCTACCTACCTCTGTGTCGTCAAGTATACTATCCATCCATACCTGTGGTGCATTTCAGTTTTGCACAGTTTGCGGACCACCAGTATATAATATATAGCAGTACGGTACAGTAGGCCACTGCTCTACCTACCTCTGTGTCGTCAAGTATACTATCCATCCATACCAGTGGTGCATTTCAGTTTTGCACAGTTTGCTGACCACCAGTATATAATATATAGCAGTACGGTACAGTAGGCCACTGCTCTACCTACCTCTGTGTCGTCAAGTATACTATCCATCCATACCTGTGGTGCATTTCAGTTGTGCGCAGTATATATAGTAGTAGGCCATTGCTATTGATACTGGCATATAATTCCACACATTAAAAAATGGAGAACAAAAATGTGGAGGGTAAAATAGGGAAAGATCAAGATCGACTTCCACCTCGTGCTGAAGCTGCTGCCACTAGTCATGGCCGAGACGATGAAATGCCATCTACGTCGTCTGCCAAGGCCGATGCCCAATGTCATGGTAGAGCGCATGTAAAATCCAAAAAACAAAAGTTCAGTAAAATGACCCAAAAATTTAAATTAAAAGCATCTGAGGAGAAGCGTAAACTTGCCAATATGCCATTTACGACACGGAGTGGCAAGGAACGGCTGAGGCCCTGGCCTATGTTCATGGCTAGTGGTTCAGCTTCACATGAGGATGGAAGCACTCATCCTCTCGCTAGAAAACTACAGTGCCACTCCTAGATGGGCCAGGTGTTTGTGTCGTCCACTTGGGTCGCTTAGCTTAGTCACACAGTTACCTCATTGCGCCTCTTTTTTTCTTTGCATCATGTGCTGTTTGGGGACTATTTTTTTGAAGTGCCATCCTGTCTGACACTGCAGTGCCACTCCTAGATGGGCCAGGTGTTTGTGTCGGCCACTTAGGTCGCTTAGCTTAGTCACACAGCTACCTCATTGCGCCTCTTTTTTTCTTTGCATCATGTGCTGTTTGGGGACTATTTTTTTTAAGTGCCATCCTGTCTGACACTGCAGTGCCACTCCTAGATGGGCCAGGTGTTTGTGTCGGCCACTTGGGTCGTTTAGCTTAGTCATCCAGCGACCTTGGGGCAAATTTTAGGACTAAAAATAATATTGTGAGGTGTGAGGTGTTCAGAATAGACTGGAAATTAGTGATGAGCACCGGAAATTTTTCGGGTTTTGTGTTTTGGTTTTGGGTTCGGTTCCGCGGCCGTGTTTTGGGTTCGAACGCGTTTTGGCAAAACCTCACCGAATTTTTTTTGTCGGATTCGGGTGTGTTTTGGATTCGGGTGTTTTTTTCAAAAAACCCTAAAAAACAGCTTAAATCATAGAATTTGGGGGTCATTTTGATCCCAAAGTATTATTAACCTCAATAACCATAATTTCCACTCATTTTCAGTCTATTCTGAACACCTCACACCTCACAATATTATTTTTAGTCCTAAAATTTGCACCGAGGTCGCTGGATGGCTAAGCTAAGCGACCCAAGTGGCCGACACAAACACCTGGCCCATCTAGGAGTGGCACTGCAGTGTCACGCAGGATGGCCCTTCCAAAAAACACTCCCCAAACAGCACATGACGCAAAGAAAAAAAGAGGCGCAATGAGGTAGCTGTGTGAGTAAGCTAAGCGACCCTAGTGGCCGACACAAACACCTGGCCCATCTAGGAGTGGCACTGCAGTGTCACGCAGGATGGCCCTTCCAAAAAACACTCCCCAAACAGCACATGACGCAAAGAAAAAAAGAGGCGCAATGAGGTAGCTGTGTGAGTAAGCTAAGCGACCCTAGTGGCCGACACAAACACCTGGCCCATCTAGGAGTGGCACTGCAGTGTCACGCAGGATGGCCCTTCCAAAAAACACTCCCCAAACAGTCCATACATCTACCCAGTGGGCTGTCACAGTCATATAGTCCTGAGCCTTCCCTGCTCCACTTATCCACATGTCCGTGGTTAAGTGGACATTGGGTACAACTGCATTTTTTAGGACACTGGTGAGTCTTTTTCTGAGGTCTGTGTACATTTTCGGTATCGCCTGCCTAGAGAAAAGGAACCTAGATGGTATTTGGTACCGGGGACACAGTACCTCCAACAAGTCTCTAGTTGCCTCTGCAGTAATGATGCATACCGGAACCACGTTTCTCACCGCCCAGGATGCCAAGGCCTCAGTTATCCGCTTTGCAGCAGGATGACTGCTGTGATATTTCATCTTCCTCGCAAAGGACTGTTGGACAGTCAATTGCTTGGTGGAAGTAGTAAAAGTGGTCTTACGAGTATGACTTCCCCTCTGGGATGACCATCGACTCCCAGCAGCAACAACAGCAGCGCCAGCAGCAGTAGGCGTTACACGCAAGGATGCATCGGAGGAATCCCAGGCAGGAGAGGACTCGTCATAATTGCCAGTGACATGGCCTGCAGGACTATTGGCATTCCTGGGGAAGGAGGAAATTGACACTGAGGGAGTTGGTGGGGTGGTTTGCGTGAGCTTGGTTACAAGAGGAAGGGATTTACTGGTCAGTGGACTGCTTCCGTTGTCGCCCAAAGTTTTTGAACTTGTCACTGACTTATGATGAATGCGCTGCAGGTGACGTATAAGGGAGGATGTTCCGAGGTGGTTAACGTCCTTACCCCTACTTATTACAGCTTGACAAAGGCAACACACGGCTTGACAAATGTTGTCCGCATTTCTGTTGAAATACTTCCACACCGAAGAGCTGATTTTTTTGGTATTTTCACCAGGCATGTCAATGGCCCTATTCCTCCCACGGACAACAGGTGTCTCCCCGGGTGCCTGACTTAAACAAACCACCTCACCATCAGAATCCTCCTAGTCAATTTCCTCCCCAGCGCCAGCAACACCCATATCCTCCTCATCCTGGTGTACTTCAACACTGACATCTTCAATCTGACTATCAGGAACTGGACTGCGGGTGCTCCTTCCAGCACTTGCAGGGGGCGTGCAAATGGTGGAAGGCGCATGCTCTTCACGTCCAGTGTTGGGAAGGTCAGGCATCGCAAACAACACAATTGGACTCTCCTTGTGGATTTGTGATTTCGAAGAACGCACAGTTCTTTGCTGTGCTTTTGCCAGCTTGAGTCTTTTCATTTTTCTAGCGAGAGGCTGAGTGCTTCCATCCTCATGTGAAGCTGAACCACTAGCCATGAACATAGGCCAGGGCCTCAGCCGTTCCTTGCCACTCCGTGTGGTAAATGGCATATTGGCAAGTTTACGCTTCTCCTCCGACAATTTTATTTTAGATTTTTGAGTCCTTTTTTTACTGATATTTGGTGTTTTGGATTTTACATGCTCTGTACTATGACATTGGGCATCGGCCTTGGCAGACGACGTTACTGGCATTTCATCGTCTTGGCCATGACTAGTGGCAGCAGCTTCAGCACGAGGTGGAAGTCGATCTTGATCTTTCCCTATTTTTGGAACCTCAACATTTTTGTTCTCCATATTTTAATAGGCACAACTAAAAGGCACCTCAGGTAAACAATGGAGATGGATGGATACTAGTATACTTATGGATTGACGAGCGACTGCCGACACAGAGGTAGCTACAGCCGTGGACTACCGTACTGCGTCTGCTGCTAATATAGACTGGATGATAATGATATAAAAAATATATATATATATATCACTACTGCAGCCGGACAGGTATATATTATATAATGACGGACCTGCTGGACACTGTCAGCTCAGCACTGCAGACTCCTAAAGTAAGCTACTAGTAGTATCAAGAAGATAGAAAAAAAAAAAACACCACAGGTAGGTGGTATACAATTATGGATGGACTAGCGACTGCCGACACAGAGGTAGCTACAGCCGTGGACTACCGTACTGCGTCTGCTGCTAATATAGACTGGATGATAATGATATAAAATATATATATATATATCACTACTGCAGCCGGACAGGTATATATTATATAATGACGGACCTACTGGACAATGTCAGCTCAGCACTGCAGACTCCTAAAGTAAGCTACTAGTAGTATCAAGAAGATAGAAAAAAAAAAAAACACCACAGGTAGGTGGTATACAATTATGGATGGACTAGCGACTGCTGACACAGAGGTAGCTACAGCCGTGGACTACCGTACTGCGTCTGCTGCTAATATAGACTGGATGATAATGATATAAAAAATATATATATATATCACTACTGCAGCAGGACAGGTATATATTATATAATGACGGACCTGCTGGACACTGTCAGCTCAGCACTGCAGACTCCTAAAGTAAGCTATTAGTAGTATCAAGAAGATAGAAAAAAAAAAAACACCACAGGTAGGTGGTATACAATTATGGATGGACTAGCGACTGCCGACACAGAGGTAGCTACAGCTGTGGACTACCGTACTGCATCTGCTGCTAATATAGACTGGATGATAATGATATAAAAAATATATATATATATCACTACTGCAGCCAGACAGGTATATATTATATAATGACGGACCTGCTGGACACTGTCAGCTCAGCACTGCAGACTCCTAAAGTAAGCTACTAGTATCAAGAAGATAGGGGAAAAAAAAAACACCACGGGTAGGTGGTATACAATTATGGATGGACGAGCGACTGCCGACACAGAGGTAGCTACAGCTGTGGACTACCGTACTGCATCTGCTGCTAATATAGACTGGATGATAATGATATAAAAAATATATATATATCACTACTGCAGCCGGACAGGTATATATTATATAATGACGGACCTGCTGGACACTGTCAGCAGAATGCGTTTATAGAATAAAAACACAACACGACGAGTGTTTAACTTTTTCAGGCAGACAATCACAATATACTGGTGGTCAGTGGTCACTGGTCAGTCACACTGGCACTGGCAGTGGCACTCTGGCAGCAAAAGTGTGCACTGTTAAAATATGTACTGCTGCTATAACTGCTTCCCAGTCTCCCCCACAATTAAGCTGTGTGAGCAGTGAGCACTCAGCACAGTCAGATATACAGTATTACATAGATGATGCAGCACACTGAGGGCATACTGAGGCTGAGCACAGATATGTTATGTGACTGTGTCACACTGTGTATCGTTTTTTTTCAGGCAGAGAACGGATTAATTAAACTGGTGGTCACTGGTCACACTATCAGCAAGTAGTACTTCGTCCTAATATGCTCCCCAAAATTAGTAAATCAAGTGTCTCTACTCTCTACTCTCTAGTCTACTCTAAACGGAGAGGACGCCAGCCACGTCCTCTCCCTATCAATCTCAATGCACGTGTGAAAATGGCGGCGACGCGCGGCTCCTTATATAGAATCCGAGTCTCGCGATAGAATACGAGCCTTGCGAGAATCCGACAGCGGGATGATGACGTTCGGGCGCGCTCGGGTTAGCCGAGCAAGGCGGGAAGATCCGAGTCTGCCTCGGACCCGTGTAAAAAGGCTGAAGTTCGGGGGGGTTCGGTTTCCGAGAAACCGAACCCGCTCATCTCTACTGGAAATTAGTGGAAATTATGGGTATTGAGGTTAATACTACTATGGGATCAAAATGACCCCCAAATTCTATGATTTAAGCTGTTTTGAGGGGTTTTTGTAAAAAAACACCCAAATCCAAAACACACCCGAATCCGACAAAAAAATTTGAGGGAGGTTTTGCCAAAACGCGTCCGAATCCAAAACACGGCCGCGGAACCGAATCCAAAACCAAAACACAAAACCCGAAAAATGTCCGGTGCACATCACTAATTAGAAAGCACCTGTATGTAGGGGTAAATGCAGTTTAGGATATCTTGAAATATCACAACATTTCAGCGTTACAGTAAATACTGTACACAGAATTTAGAATGATGTAATATTTTATATTTTGACCTTTAAGATGAATGATAAATACACATTAAATTGGATCATATATTTTATACATTATGCATTTTGTAACTGAACATACATTCACCATGAATATTGATCGATCTTGGTAGCCATATACATTAGACTGAATAGGGGAGGGACAACCCGATAGGGATTGGGATTTTTCTACCTAGATCTAGATTAGTGAGCGCTTGTTCCGTCTGTCTGTCGTGCATTAGACTGAATGGCTCAAAACGACTAAATTTTTGTGAAAATATAAAATTGTATGTGTTAAGGGGAACTATTACAAAAGATTCAGTACAGCAAAATAATACATATTTCATCTTGCGTACATTTATAAATCACATATCCGTGTTTCAGGGGTGTTTTAAGAGAAGAGGGGACCCGTGTGCAGCCTCCGTCGTGGGCCCCCACCTCTCCGGCAGCTAGTAGACTCTGGCTTACAGCCAGAGCCTACTGTGCGTGCACAGGTCTCCGGGAACAAGGTGCCCATGCCTTGTTCCTGGAGAAACCTCCAGTGCGCATGCACAAATCACTCAGAAATGGCAGCGGTAGTCATTTTATAAGTGATTTGTGCCCGCACTGCAAAATCGCCACCGTGGGATACCAAAGGGTAAGTATACTCTATGGGTGCAGTATGTGCGGTGTGGTCCCCCCTAGGGACCCGTGTGCACAGCTCCCACTGCACCCATTATAGAAATGCCTATGCAGTGTTTTGTATTCTAACCAGGCATAATTTATCAGATCATTTTTTTTCAACTACCTAAGTGCCCATTTATTAAGAATCGCATTTTCAATGCAATCTGTGCCCAATATTAGCGCCCGGGATCACATTGCAGAATGCGATTCTTATGGCTAGATGTATTATTGTACACCCGCAGGGACAGGGGCTCTGAAAGGCGTCTGTCCCTGTGATATGCTCAGAGTGATGTCGGGGTTCCTGTTTGAGAGGGTTCCGGGGGAACAAGATCTGCAACCCATGGGCTGCAGCAGGTTACAAATATGCATCCCCCATACAAACCTTATGAGGATTGAGGCTGCTGACGATTGCAGCACATATCTGTGATCCCTCAGTAATACATTATGATACTAAATATTTGCAGTTACCCCCCCCCCCCAAAAAAAAAAAAAAACCCAACAACAACAACCTGTTTTTGATTAAACAAACTGCAAATATTTAATGAAAAATGGGCCCCTTAGTCAGGTACTCAGTTAGGTTTTTTTTCTTTTCATAAAAATAGGATTTTAATTACCTACCGGTAAATCCTTTTCTTGTAGTCCGTAGGGGATACTGGGAATCCATTTAGTACCATGGGGTCCACTAGGAGCCATGGGCACTTTAAGAAATTGATAGTGTGTGCTGGCTCCTCCCTCTATGCCCCTCCTACATGACTCAGTCTAGTAAACTGTGCCCGAGGAGATGGACATACTTTGGGAGAAGGATAGATAAGGAAAGTGGTGAGATTACGAACCAGCGCACACAGAACAAGAGGATAGCCATCTAACCAAACTTGAAATAGGAACAGCAACAGTTGAACAAACCAGAATACTTAACCAAGTAACAGTGCAGGGTGAATGAAACACCGGACGGGCGCCCAGTATCCCCTACGGACTACGAGAAAAGGATTTACCGGTAGGTCATAAAAATCCTGTTTTCTCTTATGTCCTTGGGGATACTGGGAATACATTTAGTAACATGGGGAAGTACCAAAGCTCCCAAACCAGGTGGGAGAGTGCTGAGGTTCTTGCAGATCTGATTTACCAAACTGAAGGTCCTCAGAGGCCAAAGTATCGAACTTGTAAAACTTAGCAAACGTGTTCGAACCTGACCAAGTAGCTGCTCGGCAGAGCTGTAAAGCCGAGACACCCCGTGAAGCCAGCCAAGAAGAACCCACGACCTAGTAGAGTGGGCCTGTACAGATTTTGGAACCGGCAAGTCTGCCATGGGATAAGCATGCTGGATAGTGAGCCTGATCCAGCGTGCAATTGACTGCTTTGAAGCAGGACACCCAATTGTATTGTGGTCATAGAGAATGAAAGGCGAGCCAGATTTCATGTGACGAGCTGTTCTCTTTACATACACCTTCAAAGCCCTCACAAAATCCAAAGACTTTGAAGTAGCGGAGGCATCCATAACAACTGGATCCACAATAGGTTGGTTGATGTGAAACGTAGACACCACCTTAGGAAGAAATTGCTGATGAGTTCTGAGTTCAGCTCTGTCCTCATGTAAAATTAAGTAGGGGCTCTTGTGAGACAATGCCCCAACTCCGACACACATCTTGCTGAAGCCAAGGCCAACAGTGTGACGGTTTTCCAAGGTACTTTACATTAACCTCCTGTAACAGTTCAAACCAGTCAGATTGGAGGATCCCAAGATGCCGTGGGAGGCACAAAGGGAGGTTGGATGTGCAGAACACCTTTCAAGAACGTCTGGACCTCAGGGATAGAAGCCAATTGTTTCTGAAAGAAAATAGACAAGGCCGAAATCTGGACTTTTATGGAGCCTAGACGTAGGCCCACATCCACTCCCGACTGCAGAAAAAGCAGTAGATGTCCCAGATTAAATTCCACCGCAGAATATTGTCTGCTCTCACACCAAGAGACATATTTCCTCCAGATATGGTGGTAATGCTTAGACGTTACCCCCTTCCTTGCTTGGATCATAGTCTGGATGACCTTGTCAGGAATCCCTCTCCTGGCTAGAATCAGCCGTTCAACTTCCATGCCGTTAAAAGTAGCCACGATAAGTCTTGATAGACGAACGTGCCCTGTTGCAGAAGATCTTCTCGAAGAGGTAGATGCCACTGATATTCGAGCAGAATCTCGAGAAGATCTGCATACCAGGCCATTCTTGGCCCGTCCGGAGCAATGAGGATTGGTTGAATCTTTTCCCTCTTTATTCTGTTTAGAATTCTTGGGATCAGAGGAAGTGGAGGAAACACGTACACCAGCTGGTAGGCCCACAGAGTTGTCAGAGCATATACCACCACTGCTTGTAGGTCCCTCGACCTGGAACAATACTGCTTGAGCTTCTTGTTGAGTCGAAAGGCCATCATGTCGATTTGTGGATATCCCCACCGACGTGTCAACCACCGGGACACCTCCGCTTGAAGGCCCCACTCCCCTGGGTGCAGGTCCTGTCTGCTAAGGAAGTCTGCTTCCCAGTTGTCTTCTCCTAGAATGAAGACTGCCGACAATGCCACGGGGTGTTTTTCCACCCAGAGAAGAATTCCTGACACCTGTGACATTGCTGCTCTGCTTTTCGTTCCGCCCTGTCAGTTTATGTACGTTACCGCCGTCACATTGTCTAACTGGACTTGAATGACCTGATTCCGAAGTAGAGAGATGAGGCCTGCAGAAGGGCGTTGTAGATAGCCCTGAGTACCAGGATGTTGATTGGAAGAACGACTTCCTGACTTGACCATCTTCTATGAAACTGCACCCCCTGGGTGACTGCTCCTCAACCTCTGAGGCTTGCGTATGTGGTTAGCAGAATCCAATTCTGAATCCTCAATGAGGTGAGAAGTCTGTAGCCACCACAGAAGGGATATCCTAGCTCTTTGGCGACAGACGGATCCTCTGGTGCATGTGAAGATGCAATCTGGACCATTTGTCCAATAGATCTAGTTGGTAGGGCCTCGCATGAAACCTTTGTACTGAAGCGCCTCGTAAGAATTTTCCCCAGAAGACGAATGCACAGATGCACGAGATCTGGGTTGGCTTCAGGACAGCCCGAACCATCGACTGGATTTCCATAGCCTTTTCCAAGGGAAGGAACACTCTCTGAGACTCTATGTCCAGTATTATTCCCAGGAAAGGAAGCCTCTGCGTTGGTTCCAGGTGAGATATTGGGAGGTTCTGAATCCACCTGTGATCCAGGAGTAGTCTGGTTGAGAGGCCAATGCTGTCCAACAGCCGCTCCCTGGATGGTGCCTTTATCAGAAGATCATCCAGGTACGGAATGACGTTCACTCTCTGTTTGCGAAGTAGAAACATCATCTTTGCCACCACTTTGGTGAACACCCTTGGTGCCGTGGAGAGACCAAATGGCAGGGCCTGTAACTGGTAGTGACAGTCCTGGGGTGAAAATCGTAGATAAGCCTGATAAGGAGGCCAGATCGGAATGTGAAGGTACACATCCTTGATATCCAGAGACACTAGGAATTCCCCCTCCTCCAGGCCGGAGATCACCACTCTGAGACTCCATCTTGAATTTGAACACTCGTAAGTACGGGTTCAACGACTTGAAGTTCAGAATCGGCCTCACCGAACCGTCCGGTTTCGGTACTACAAACAAGTTGGAATAGTACCCCTTATTTTGCAGATGAGGTGGAACTGGAACAATGACCTGGCCCTGTACCAGTTTTTGAATGGCGTTCTGTAAAGTTATACTTACCTCTTGTGAAACTGGTAATCCTGATTTGAAGAATCTGTGAGGTGGGAGCTCCTGGAACTTCAGTCTGTAGCCCTGGGAAATAAGATCTATGACCCAGGGATCTTGGCACGAAGAAGTCCAGATGTGACTGAAGAATTTTAGCCGGGCTCCCACCTGCCAGTGTTCCAGGCATCTCAGTCTACCATCATGCTGAAGGTTTTGAGGAAGCAGAGCTTGAGCCCTGTTATTGTGAACCGGCAGTTGCTGGTTTGCGTGGTTTATCTCTAGCGCCTCTGGTGGTGGTAGAAGAACCTCTGGGCTTGCCTCTAAACTTGGCAGTCTGAAAGGACTGTAAATTGGGTCCTGAGTAGGCCTTCCTAGCTGGGGGAGCTGCAGAAAGAAGGTATGTGGACTTACCCGCAGTAGCTTTGGAGATCCGTTTGTCTAGTTCATCTCCAAATAAGGCCTCGTCTGTGAAAGGTAGGCCTTCCACACCTTTCCTGGAGTCCGCATCCGCTGTCCACTGGTGTAGCCATAGACCCCTGCGTGCAGACACTGCCATAGCTCTAGTGCATGAATTAAGCAATCCTATTTCTTTTATGGCTTCCACCATAAAGTTTTCAGAGTTTTGTATATGTTGCAGGAGCAAAACAATCTCCCCTTGCGGTAAGGTATCTAACCCCTCAGTCAGGTTACTTGACCATTTAGCAATGGCTCGCATAATCCACCCAAATCCTATAGTGGGTCTCTGGGCCACCCCCACAGCTGTATATAAAGATTTTAGTGTAGTCTTAATCTTTCGGTCAGCCGCGTCATTCAGGGAGGCTGCACCTGGGACAGGCAATACAATTTTCCGTGAAAGCCTTGATACTGATGCATCCACTATTGGTGGATTTTCCCATTTTTTCCTATCCTCAGGAGGAAAAGGAAAGGATGATAATAACCGTTTAGGATTTGAAATTTCCTATCAGGATTAACCCATGGTTCTTCAAACAGGGTATTTAATTCCTTTGACATACGAAAAGTGGCTGAGGATTTCTTTTTTTATATTAATATAAGATTCCTCACTCTCCTCTGTCACCTTATCAGGGATATTCAGAACTTATCTGATAGCTTCTATAAGAGCCTTTATTCCATTCTTCCCCCACCTCTGAGTCCACCTCACCCTCCATGTCTGATCCTTCATCATCCGAGTCAGACTGCAGGATATGGGCCAAAGTGCTTTTTTGTGGACAAATGGCAGGGGACTGAGACGCTGGTTTGGGTTCTCTTTTCATAAACTCAGTCATAGTTTGTCTAAAGTATTGCGACTCTTTCTCATTCCGAGATAACTTAGTAGAGATTGTGGAAATCATTCCCCTAATGCTGGTTCTGCCCTACTAGCCTGGCAAGGGACACTACATTGAGTACACACTAGTGAACCCCCTGGGGAAGAGGAACACTGTGCTCTACATAAAACACACTCTTTGCCTGACAAACTGTATAGTGACAGCACACACACACAGGAAAAGGTTAAATGCACAATTAACCTACAAAGAGCCCTACCAGGGATACACACAGGGAGTATGGAACCAGCACACAGCATCCTTAACGCTAATGCCAAGCTTAGCTAGGTCACAGACTAAGTACCTAGATTAGGGATTTACAGTAGTACACTAATAATTGCTCCTCCCTGGTACCGCTGAGGTAATCTGGAGTCTCTCCAGAGGAGCTGCGCATTCCTGTCAGTCAGTGTCTGTGTCAGTTGCAGAGGGAAATTGGAGCTGGTGAGCTGCTGGATCCGCTCATAGTGAAGCCCCGCCCCTTCAATGGTGGTCTTCCCGCACTTTTTTATACTGGCTATATGTGTCTTGTGCTTAAAATGGAGACAGACTCCTTTTATGGCTATGTTGCCAGTCTGGGTGTCCGTTGTTCAGCGTCTGTGTCCGTACACAGCGGGAAACGCAGTCCACCCCATTTAGAAGCCGTGCGTCTCCGTTCACTCATGCCGTCATATTGGCCAGCGACCCGCTAACCAGAACACCGGCTTAGTACTCACCACTCTTCATTCTTCCGGCTCTGTTAGGAGTGGCAGCGTGCTGCGGGAATGTACGCTCACCGTGGTGGGGCTTGCGCATAGTTCCCTCATGAGCTAGTGTGCTGTCAGCGAGGAACGGGACCATTAACCCTAAGAGAGATTGGGCCGTCCGTCCCTTCCCCCTAAGTCCCACGAAGCAGGCAGGCTGGTGCCATCCATCCTGCCTGAAAATAACAAACACAGAAAATAGATGCAGAAAACTCTTCAGGAGCTTCCAGAGATGTGACCGGGTCCTCTATGCACCGCGACGGTCGTACAAAGTACATGCAGTGCAAGATGATCTTCAGAGAGAGACGAATGACTAGCTAGGCAGCTTGGCTTTTATACAGTTGGTCAAAACACAATACAATAGAAACTGTAACCTCTTCATCTATAGGTCAAAGGGCTGGTCATTTACTGTACAGGAGGGGTCATAGGTTGGTTTGAATAGGTGGGCGATGTCTGGTCCAGGTGTGCTTGCAGTTGGTCTCCACTGGGTTCCCGCCGAATATCAGAGTACAGTAAACACCGTATAATATTAATATCCTGTTCCTGCGCATAATTTTGCGCAGGAGCGTGCTATCTTCTGCAAACTGCTACCGGAATGTTGCCCTTAAAATACCTTACAGTTGGATACCAAACACCACTTCATAACCTAATGCTGTCCCCTCATATCCTGTAAAGGTGAATCCCTTTGTTGTTGTACCTTTTAAACAAGTTTAACTTACTGGTGTGGTGCGTGTGGGCTATGTGTACATTGTGTACTCTGTGGATTAAATATGAGATATGTCTTTGTGGCTTTTCCATGCGACTACAAATGCTACCGTAATTACTCATACCACGCGCTAATACGCATGACCGCGTGAGCGGTCATACGCAACTTGCGAATATGCGCATGCATGGCAGAACAAGTACGCGCACGAAGGCCATCTGTGTGGTGTTTGCACGTGATGTGTGTACCGTAATATTTTCCGACTTCGACAGTCCACCCTTTGGCAGTCATCAATAACTGCCACTCTTAACTAGTAAACTAAAAATATTACCTATACAATATATACAAATCTTGGATGGTCGGGGAAGAGTTGTAGGTGGGAAATGTATAGCCTAGTGGGATAGTAAAAGCATGTATGTATGACTCAATGTCTGAGGGGCATGTATCATTGTGCCGTATATGTTCTAAGTAAGCTTCGAGGTATTGCGAAGTATACATTAAATCCTTCTTATGCCGTATTAAGAGTCTGCACTTGGGCAAACAAACACTACCGAGCTCCTTTCGGGCAAGGGCTTTTGACCCTTGCCTCTTCGGCTTCTAATACTAACAAACGGGGAGCACATTTAGTTAGTGATACATGGAGGGGGAACATATGTGAATGCTACTATATGTGTATAACACCTGTCGACTATGTGTGCCATTAATTGAGGGTTGCAGAGATAAAGATAAGACATGTACATATATATATATATATATATATATATATAAAGAAAAATACATTCACATAAACATTGGGTAGGGTTGACGTCTTTTCCGGTTGGATGTTTCTGGGTAAAGGGGGAGACAGAGAAAAATAGTGAAAGAAACAGGCCATGAAATTCATTTGCAATCCTTATCATAACACTGTTTCTATAGATGGGTCATAAACCAAATCTGCTGCTGTGACAATGCCCTCGCTCCTTAGACTTATCAAATTTGTGCCGTGCTTGCGCCGCGTTAGGATTCGAACACACCTGAGTATCAGACCAATAATTATGATGACTCCCTGGATACAAAGGAGAAACTTTCCCACACTCATAATAACATTCTGTGCCCACTCTCCTAACCCTGAGAACCATTTGCGTGGGTTCAACCATGAGACCCAGCCGGTCAGTTCATTACCCACAGCCGTCAAGGTAAGGTTGTGTTTCCTCCTGAACTCCCACTTCAACTGTAAGATCTCATCCATCTTTTGATGTCATAGCCGTAACGTAATTTAGGACCATCCTGTGCTGGATCAGCTCCATCTTGTAGGCTTGTAACTCCCTGCCCGTATACCTGAAGGTGTCATCATACATCTCAGTGATATTGTCTATCAAGTTTGCTAGCGCATGGATGTACCTATAATTTATAGTTCCTCTGGCAGTACGGGTGATATCTAATGCAAGAAGGAACTGAATCCCGGTGGATTCATGGATCAAATCAGAAGCTGCGTGCTCTGTCCTATCTATGAGGTGTCTCTTGATGATGTGTTCATAGTGGGTATGAGTATAAGGAGTCTGAGTGTTGCGGTGAACGTCTTTCATCTTGTCGTGGGTTATGGTCATGACCTCTGGTAGTACTCTCCCAATATAACACAATCCCTCAGAGTAAGCCACTTGTACGCTTTCCTCCCACATATAAAATAGGCATCATCTGGGAGAATATAGGGGACAAAATGTAACAACACCATATTGCAAATCTTCCATGTAAAGAATCCAATCCCTAGTTCTCTCATTTGTTCAGTACAAGTATCGGGCTGGATGACATGGGCACAATACCCCTGCGATACCTTTCCAACCCACATGGTTTTGCTTTCACGTGTATACCGGTACCAAAAATACTTCCTACTGTTGGCTATCTTGCGTACAAGTTCAGAGTTGATAGGTATCCTATCAGCTCTGTGTGAAAAGGTCATTGTCTGGTTATTCCACGTCACTTCCCAATTTCCTGGTTTTCGGAAATTGGAAATATTAAAACACAACAGTGACCTATCTACATGATACTGGTGGAGCTTCAAACTGGGGTGCCTAGATATATTGAATTTCTTGTCCACCGGTCTCCCACCCCGTAATTCGAGTACCTCATCTATTGCTAAAGGGTATGGCACTAATCCTGACTTACTCTGTCCCTGAGGTACCTGTGAGCACACCCAACATTCTGTCTGGTTTAAGACCTTACCCACTAATGAGTGGTAATCACTCAACGGATGTCGGCCCATATCGATATTAATATTGGACTGACATCTCTGGATGCACCCATCTTCGACTATGTTCTCGCAATTTCGACAAATACAATATTCATCAGACAATAACCCCTCACATTGCCTCTGAGCTCCGTGACTACCAGAGCGCTTACTGATGCCAGCCTTTACTAGAGTGATGTGCTGCTCCTGAGATCCTACAAATCTGTACTCACCATCAGAACCCATTCTAGATCCTTGCTCGACGTCTCTGGGACCCTCACCAAAACAGATTGTCCTGAGCAATAACAGAAATCCAGAAAAACCTAAAACGCAGTCTCTTGAGGTAGATCCATTTCGTTAGGGAAAGAGAAGGAAAATAAGAAGGGGGAGAGAGAGAAAAGGGCAGTGGGAGGTGAAAAAAGAAAACTGGTACGACAACCATGTTTGATCTTGTTGTTCTCCACGCTCAGATGCCGTTTCAACAGTCCTGCCTCTCAGCTTTCCCGGAACAAACACTCTAGTGATACGAGGTTCTCTTCACCTTGCTCTTTGCCACGAGTTTTCTCCGGGTCAGCGACCTTCTTGCAGTGGGATGAGTGGACCCAAGTCTCTCTTTCGGCGACCTTTAGTGCTGTCGTGCTGGTTAACAAGACTTGATACAGTCCTTCCCACCTGTCTATGAGGCAACTGGAGCGTAAAACATTTCGAATTGTCACATAGTCCCCAAGCTCAATGTCATGACAATTACTGTTCGGTAGGTCAGGAATCACCAGCTTTAGATTTCTTTGTTGATTTCTCAGCTGCTGGCTCATCCTAACCAAATATTTCAGTTATTTCGTTATTGCATTTGAAATCATCCTGGGGGTCTATCATTACATGGGGTTGTTGACCAAAAAGAATTTCAAAGGCTGATGAGTTAAGCGGTGACCTGGGAGTGGTTCTGATGCTGTACAACACTAGTGGCAATGCTTCTGGCCACAACAATCCAGTTTCAGCCATCACTTTGCTCAGCTTTTTCTTAATAGTGCTGTTCATTCTCTCCACCTTCGCACTCGCCTGTGGTCGGTATGGAGTATGCAGCTTGCTATTAATTCCCATCAGTTTGCACATGACCTGAAAGACTTCACCTGTAAAATGGGTACCCCTATCACTTTCAATCATTCTAGGAATACCATATCTGCACACAAATTCCTGCATGATTTTCTTTGCAGTGAACACAGCAGTATTTGTGGCAGCGGGGAATGCTTCTACCCAGTTGGAAAACACATCAGTACATACTAACACATATTTCAAATTCCTGCAGGGTGGTAACTGTATGAAGTCGATTTATATTACCTGAAAAGGTCCGTCTGTAGGAGGAATATGAGATGGCTCCGTTGGTATTGCCTTACCAATATTCTTCCTCAAGCAAGTAAGACATGTCATTGCTTTCTTACCCACATGAGAAGAGAATCCTGGCGCAGTCCAGTAGGCGCTTACCAGCTTGCACATACCCTCCTTGCACAGATGAGTCAGACCGTGTGCCGCCTCAGCTAGACTTGGTAGATATGCTCTGGGGGCCACTGGCTTACCGTGTCCATCTGTCCAAAGTCCTGAAGACTCCTGGCCATATCCCTTCGCCATCCAGACTGCCTTTTCCTGTAAGGAACACAAATTTTGAATTTCAATTTAATTATTTCATGTTATCAGTTGTGTGAAGTAAAGACATCTCTGGATTAGAGAAGAGAGGGAAAATGAAAAAGAAAATGTCAGGTTTGCCATTCACCAACAGGCCGACACACCATCATGCATATCAGTGTCTGTACACAATCTCCCTTCACCAGTATTCCCATTCTCCACCCTTTGTGCATGACAAGGCACACTGTAGTAATACTGGTGTCATTGTGCTGGTGAGATATACTGGGTTTGGGCAGAACTCTGAAGGACCATTTAGGCATGTGGTGTTTGAACTGTAATCGGGTCCATGTATTTCACCCTTCTGTAGGTGAACGTAAGAGATGAAGAGGAAACTGTGAAGAAAAATCACATAGACGTTGGTGACAGGTAAGTTTGTAGAAGTAAAGAGGATTTTATAAATTTTGACAACTGGATTGGGCACTACGGGGAATGACTTTCTACTTGGTTTACTCTCCTTAAGAAAAATTCTATGTGTGTTGTATCTCTACTGGGACTATCCCAGCCATCAATCCAGTGTCCTGTCCATCCTAAGTTCATAGGGAACCCGGTATCTGTGATATAATTTCCTCTAACTGTGATGGACATGAATCTAGAACAGTGTAATGCAACATTAGTCTTTGAGGGTATCTAACATACCTTGTACTTCCTGAGTGGGAGCACAATATATGTATATCATATTTAACAACGTTTCTGTTACGTTAATCAGGGGCCATTTTTGTCAGGAAAAAGAAGGAAATTAAAGGTTTTAGCATCGTAGGGGCCCCATCTTAACCTCTGCAAGTTTTGTCAAAGGGTAACGTTGCATTTATTTTGTTCTACCCATTAGCCGAATTTGTGTTTTCTATATGGCTTGTGATTCCTTATGATATGTCCCTTGGTCCCGTCTATGTGTTTAATAATGTGGCTTGTGTTCTTTGTCTAGGGGGTCTATATTTACTATGTGTCCCATTACTCCTACAATCCCTGGCAAAATGTCCTTTCTGTCTACAAATGTAACATAGTTTTGATCGTGAAATACCATCAGGGATGTGGGGTTTATGCTGATGGGACTTTCCTGTATGTGCATGTATACTTACCATCCTCAACCTCTCCTCCTGTTGTTCTCTGCGTCTAGAGATATTCTTGTGATGTTCAATAGCACACTCTCTAAGATTAGCTACTGTGACCCCTCTCCAATTTGGCAAAGAAGTCTGCACCCTGACCCTCAATGCCTTATTGGGCCCGTCCATTTGCACAGAGACAGCTACCTCCCTGTAATTCGCATTGTTCCCTATATCCGATACCCCAGTGTATCTAGCCATTAACAAAGCCCTATGGAAATATTCAGATGTCATTTCACTGTCCTTCTGTATTATGGAGAAAATTTTGCTCCACTTAACAGCAGTGGGGAAATACAATCCTAGTTGTATGTTAATTTGTTCCACGTTCTCCTGATTGTCATGGGACCATCCGACTCTAATTTACAATCCGTAATACATTTTTGGGTGTCAATATTAGGGGGTATGCACACTTTCAATAATGTCCGCCAATCTGTGTTTGCCGGTTCATGGGTATTACCCAGACCCCTGATAAACTTCTGACATCTGGTTAAATGCTTCTTGGGATCGGGGAATTCTGAAATGATTGACCGCAGCTCTGATGTGGACCACGGGCAATACGTTGCATTATTCCTGGTGAGGGTTATTCCCTGACTATCGGTCCTCCTATTGGGAGTTACTATTTCCAAGACCGGATGTAACCCAACCATTCCATTCCTAATTTGCTCACTGTGAGGTGTTATTGTCTCTGTGTAATGAACAGTCTCACACTTACCGGTGGCTGTGATCTCACCAGTCCTTTCAGTAGGGGACACCGTCACTGCTCTTACTGGTTAGGCAAGGCCCACCTGAGTTTCCTGTAAGGCGACTGCCTGGATGAGGGCTGAGAGTGAGATGGATGCATCATTTTCCTCTGACCTATGACCTTGGAGAGAACTTAAGACAGGGTACAATATGCATGGGTTAGGGTTAGTGCATTTTTCATGAATGTCTTTATCGTTTTCCAATGCACCATTGATTGTAGCCATTTTCTCCCCTTCGACCTGTGTCGGTAATGGTGTGTTCGTACTCACATTCCTGCCAGGTTTGGAACCTGCTGTGCAAGTCCGTTCCCTTTGCACCTCCCCCTCCTGCTGCCACAGGTTTAAACAGTCGTTATGTCTGATCCTTTGTTTTCTAGATTTGATAAGACATATTCTAATCTTTAGGTTCTGCAGTACAGTACCTCTGATTTAAAGCTGCCCACCCTGGGGAATGATGCCCTATCATCAGCAGTCATATGTACCCATTCATTGCAATAAGCCTCTGCGTGTGGACCATATTTCCCACACAAAATAAACCTTGCTGACCCCCTGGGTCACAATTCTTCAGCCTGAAACCTCGCTGCTGAACGTCTCTCACTTGAGCAACTGGCTCCCATATTTGTTAGCCTTTTCCCACAAACCCCAAAATACTCAATGCAAGCAGACAGTGAAAGATCTCCGAGCGCTCTTCACCCGCTCTCGCCCATGTTGGCCAGTACAACGATACACTGTCGATAGTGGATCGCAATGTACCCAACCTAGGGCTCCTGTAAGACCTTACAGCACCGCAATTTCTTTCGGTGGAGGCTCTGTTGGAATATTTTCCTGAGAGAGACAGCAAAAAATTCCTTTTCGGTATCTTTCCACTGGAATTTTTGTAGGGTGAAAAAAACAGTTTCCTAATAACTATTGCTCACCCTTTCCAGTGGAAGCCCACCAGGCAGATTTCCCGACGTTATCAAAGAAAAACCCCTTTCTTTTTCCTTTTACACAATCACGTCTGCGTATGCTCTCCACAGCGCACATGACACAATAATATCACTTTGTGCTGTGTAAAACACACGGACGTGCGGTTCAATCGCACAGCCTATAGATACTAGTTATCTATATGTCCTACGATCATGGGAGTCGAATTCACAAGCTGCGCTCCTCAGTCAGAGCGTAACTAAAAAATTTTGTATGTTTGGGATTCACCTTTCTTCAATTCACAATTTCTATACTTCTCAATGCACAATTCCTTATTACGCTCCTGTGCAAGTCTCCTCACGACTTGTGTATTTCTCTCTTTATGTTCACGTAAAGTAGCGAACCTTATGCCACCGGGCCTCAACTAACCCAGTGTTCCCACGGGACCCGAATTTCCGGGGTTCAGCTCCACTCACTCTTACTTTCACTCACTCAGATACACCTTGTTTTTCTTTTCTGTACAGAAAATACCACTCTCCTAGGTTGGTTACTTAACCCCAGAGGTACTTACAGTTATAAACAAAATATTTAAGGTAACCTGCTTTTGGAATAGGATAGTTATGTGCTATTGTATTAAATGTATACTACCCCGCCTTTACTTAAACAACTATCGTGTGATTTGTACTTAGCATCCGCAATCCTACGCAACCTTGCGTAAACACGTGACCGAGCTTGCCTTTATGCCACGTGTGTGACCCTGCGCCACGTGAGCGCTCCTGTACTTTGTCCATACCACGTGTACAAACGTGCGTCCGCAATTCAACAAACCACACAATCTCTATAAATGTGAGCAATACAAACTATTATCGCTCACTAACACAACCCACACTTGTTCTGTACAAACCTTAACGACCAGGCAAAAACTGCGTTTTGTGTTTTATAATTACACCCTTAATACACTTATTTTAAATGTATCTATATAGCAAACAAATTTATCCGATTTCACACAGGTCTATAATGACTGTAATAATCTATGGACCTGTGGCAGCAGTATGTGAGAGGGTATGCAAAGTATCGGTACACTTTGTATACGCTTTTGGCGCCTAAAAATTACACAGATTTTTAAATAGCTTTTTTCCTGTTACGTCCGGGTTCTATCAGCACCTCTGCAGACCAGACAGAGCAGACGCAATCTAACAGCACAAAATAGGGTTTCAGAACATCCAAGCGACCAGGAAAAGGTTCTACTTAAAGATGTATCTTCACCCTTTGCTGATAAATTAAAGTCTGCTATGATCTGCTAGCCTACGAGCGTGTGAAAAACCGGATCGAGCCCCCAATTGTAAATGCTGATTTACTTACAGGACTAAAAAGCAATACCTTAAAATACTCAATACACTTAAATTCGAGCCGCTGTGGCCACTGTATGTAATCCTTAACCTATGTACTTTTAACTCAGTTAGCGTACAAAGGCCCGTACCGTGTATGCACTTTGCGTACACACGCGGCGATGGACGTACAAAGTACACACAGTGCATACACACACACACACACCGACACACTGAGAGCACAATGCAGCTACACGTGTGACTGAAATACACTTTAAACCTTAGCGGGAATGAGACACAACACCAATTGTAATTAAGATGTTGGGATCCGACCCACCAACATGTAATTGCTGAAAGGGGGTTTCAACAGATATACAATCACAATAACAGAAAAGAGGCTACAATCAATGGTACATACATTTTGTTTCAACAGCGCCACACGGTCCCAGTGCTCAGTCAATCAAGCAAGATGATCTTCAGAGAGAGATGAATGACTAGCTAGGCAACTTGGCTTTTATACAGTTGGTCAAAACACAATACAATAGAAACTGTAACCTCTTCATCTATAGGTCAAAGGGCTGGTCATTTAAAGTACAGGAGGGGTCATAGGTTGGTTTGAATAGGTGGGCGACGTCTGGCCCAGGTGTGCTTGCAGTTGGTCTCCACTGGGTTCCCGACGAATATCAGAGTACAGTAAACACAGTATAATATTAATATCCTGTTCCTGCGCATAATTATGCGCAGGAGCGTGCTATCTTCTGCAAACTGCTACCGGAATGTTGCCCTTAAAATACCCTACAGTTGGATACCAAACACCACTTCATAACCTAATGCTGTCCCCTCATATCCTGTAAAGGTGAATCCCTTTGTTGTTGTACCTTTTAAACAAGTATAACTTGCTAGTGTGGTGCGTGTGGGCTATGTGTACATTGTGTACTCTGTGGATTAAATATGAGATATGTCTTTGTGGCTTTTCCATGTGACTACAAATGCTACCGTAATTACTCATACCACGTGCTAATACGCATGACCGCGTGAGCGGTCATACGCAACTTGCGAATATGTGCACGCACGGCAGAACAAGTACGCACACGGAGGCCATCTGTGTGGTATTTGCACGTGATGTGTGTACCATAATATTTTCCGACTTCGACAACCCGTCTATACCCCATGGTACTAAATGGATTCCCAGTATCCCCTGGGACGTAAGAGAAAGAGACTTTAATGGTGCCCATACACTTGTGAGATATTACGTGCTATCCTTCAATTTCGACCGCATCTGTGATAGAAATCGAAGGATTGTATACACATTTAAGGTACCATGAGACGCAATGCTCGGGCACGCCGCTCGAATGACGCGTCTCATGATGGTATGTGCTGCCCATAATATTTCTCGCATCGCAGTGTGATTGCATGTGTTTTTTTTAACACATGCGATATATCACACTGCAATGTGCGATGGGCACCTGCCGGGAGCGACCAGAGGCCGCTCCCACTCGGCAGTGACTTGCCCATTATGTGATTACCATGCGATCTATCGCAACTGCCGGTGCGATGCCCCGTGATGTTGCATCGTGGGGGCATAGCCCAAGTGTATGGGCACCATAAGAGTGATAAATAGCACTGATAAAGTGCCAGCCAATCAGCTCCTACTGTAACTGCTGTGTTTGAAAAACGACCCTTAGGAGCAGATTGGCTGGCACTTTATCACCGTGCTATTTATCACTCTCCAAGGCTTGATAGTTCTGGGCCTAAATATGCCTGGAGGAATTTAA
Organism: Pseudophryne corroboree; assembly: GCF_028390025.1. NCBI lineage: Eukaryota > Metazoa > Chordata > Amphibia > Anura > Myobatrachidae > Pseudophryne > Pseudophryne corroboree. Next base: position 1,037,554,656 of record NC_086444.1, read on the forward strand.
ACCTTCAGGATGAGCCAGTATATATTTAATGATGGGGAGTTTATTTTGTTGAAAGTCTGGGGTTTGGTTATGGCATTTTTTGCTCCAGCCTTTGAATGGTGTGTTTGGGGGCGTGGTTTGTTATTTAAACTATTGTTTCCAAGGTCTTGAGGTGCTCTCCGCACCAATACACAGGTTAGTCTGATTCTATCCTACTGGGGTCCTCTACACCTCCGGTTCAGGTGGGTTTCTTGCATGCCATTGGGAGGGGAGTTTGGATACCTTGAGGTGATGGTGATGGGCTGGCAGTTGGCTTCCTTTTAAGCCTGACTTGCTTGAACAGATGGCGCACAAAGTGTAGGGCCATACTATGCCTCCCCTCTTTTATACATAAACAGAGCTGACACTTCATTGCCAATATAGCTCCGTCTTTATTTTAGATATGTTTATATTGTTAACCTGTGCTGACATAGGAGGTCATTCCGTCCTGATTACACATTGTGCTTCGTCGCAGCCATGCGATTGGGTCGGAACTGCTCATGCCGGTGCCTGGCAGCGACGCCGCTGGCGAAGAAAGATGTAGCAGCGGCGACTGCAAGAAGATTTTCAGGAAGAAGGCGTTCCCGGGTGTCAACTCACCGTTTTTTGGGCGTGAAGATCCGATCGCAGGCGTGTCGAGGCGTTTGGAGGGTGGATGTCTGACGTCAGTTCCAGGACCTGCAACGCTGGAGTCATCACACAGAGTAAGTAAGTCTTACCCTGGTCTTGTTTTACACAAAACCTTTTTTGCATAGTAGGGCTGTACAAGCGATCGCAGCCTTGCTATGCAAAAAAACTCCCCCATAGGCGGCGTCTTGCTGATTGCACAGGCAACAAAAAGTTGCTACGTGCGATCAACTCGGAATGACCCCCATAGAGAGCGTATACCTTTTTATACCAATGACAAATTACATAAGCAGCACAAACAGTATAATACAAGAGCAAGCAGATAAGGACAATGGTAGGTCAAGAAAACTTAGGTGCTATACTACTGTATAATATAAATACATATATACTTTAATCTGAAAATTCTTTGCAATACAGTGCAGCTAACAACCTGGAATCAGCCTCAGTCTACTTGCAAATCTACCTTCTGAATGCACCCATATATATGCCTGTCCTTCCATGGTTGTCTAAGCTCATTGTTCCTGTCCCAAAGTCTAGGAATATAAAAAAAAGTCAAAAAAGGATGTATTAGTGTTAAAATGGACAGTTCAGGAAAACCGAAAAATAGGGATGGACAGACCTATAAATATTAGTGATGTGAACCGGAAATTTTTCGGGTTTTGTGTTTTGGTTTTGGGTTCGGTTCCACGGCCGTGTTTTGGATTCGGACGCGTTTTGGCAAAACCTCACCGAAATTTTTTTGTCGGATTCGGGTGTGTTTTGGATTCTGGTGTTTTTTTTCAAAAAACCCTAAAAAACAGCTTAAATCATATAATTTGGGGGTCATTTTGATCCCATAGTATTATTAACCTCAATAACCATAATTTCCACTCATTTCCAGTCTATTCTGAACACCTCACACCTCACAATATTATTTTTAGTCCTAAAATTTGCACCGAGGTCGCTGGATGGCTAAGCTAAGCGACACAAGTGGCCGACACAAACACCTGGCCCATCTAGGAGTGGCACTGCAGTGTCAGGCAGGATGGCCCTTCAAAAAAATTGTCCCCAAACAGCACATGATGCAAAGAAAAAAAGAGGCGCACCAAGGTGGCTGTTTGACTAAGCTAAGCGACACAAGTGGCCGACACAAACACCTGGCACATCTAGGAGTGGCACTGCAGTGTCAATCAAGACAGGATGGCACTTCCAAAAAATTGTCCCCAAACAGCACATGATGCAAAGAAAAAAAGAGGCGCACCAAGGTGGCTGTTTAGCTTAGCGACACAAGTGGCCGACACAAACACCTGGCCCATCTAGGAGTGGCACTGCAGTGTCAATCAAGACAGGATGGCACTTCCAAAAAATTGTCCCCAAACAGCACATGATGCAAAGAAAAAAAGAGGCGCATTAAGGTGGCTGTTTGACTAAGCTAAGCGACACAAGTGGCCGACACAAACACCTGGCCCATCTAGGAGTGGCACTGCAGTATCAATCAAGACAGGATGGCACTTCCAAAAAATTGTCCCCAAACAGCACATGATGCAAAGAAAAATGAAAGAAAAAAGAGGTGCAAGATGGAATTGTCCTTTGGCCCTCCCACCCACCCTTATGTTGTATAAACATGACATGCACACTTTAACGAACCCATCATTTCAGCGACAGGGTCTGCCACATGACTGTGACTGAAATGACTGGTTGGTTTGGGCCCCCACCAAAAAAGAAGCAATCAATCATTCCTTGCACAAACTGGCTCTACAGGGGCAAGATGTCCACCTCATCATCATCCTCCGATTCCTCACCCCTTTCACTGTGTACATCCCCCTCCTCACAGATTATTAATTCGTCCCCACTGGAATCCACCATCTCAGGTCCCCGTGTACTTTCTGGAGGCAATTGCTGCTTGTGAACGTCTCCACGGAGGAATTGATTATAATTCATTTTGATGAACATCATCTTCTCCACATTTTCTGGAAGTAACGTCGTACTCCGATTGCTGACAAGGTGAGCGGCTGCACTAAACACTCTTTCGGAGTACACACTGGAGGGAGGGCAACTTAGGTAGAATAAAGCCAGTTTGTGCAAGGGCCTCCAAATTGCCTCTTTTTCCTGCCAGTATACGTACGGACTGTCTGACGTGCCTACTTGGATGCGGTCACTGATATAATCCTCCACCATTCTTTCCATGGTGAGAGAATCATATGCAGTGACGGTAGACGACATGTCAGTAATCATTGGCAGGTCCTTCAGTCCGGACCAGATGTCAGCAGTGGCACTCGCTCCAGACTGCCCTGCATCACCGCCAGCGGGTGGGCTAGGAATTCTTAGCCTTTTCCTCGCACCCCCAGTTGCGGGAGAATGTGAAGGAGGAGATGTTGACGGGTCACGTTCCTCTTGACTTGACAATTTTCTCACCAGCAGGTCTTTGAACCTCTGCAGACTTGTGTCTGCCGGAAAGAGAGATACAACGTAGGTTTTAAATCTAGGATCGAGCACGGTGGCCAAAATGTAGTGCTCTGATTTCAACAGATTGACCACCCGTGAATCCTGGTTAAGCGAATTAAGGGCTCCATCCACAAGTCCCACATGCCTAGCGGAATCGCTCTGTTTTAGCTCCTCCTTCAATGTCTCCAGCTTCTTCTGCAAAAGCCTGATGAGGGGAATGACCTGACTCAGGCTGGCAGTGTCTGAACTGACTTCACGTGTGGCAAGTTCAAAGGGTTGCAGAACCTTGCACAACGTTGAAATCATTCTCCACTGCGCTTGAGTCAGGTGCATTCCCCCTTGAATGGCCTTTTGCTGCTCCTCCATCCTCTGAAGCATATAGAGGGTTGAATTCCACCTCGTTACCACGTCTTGCTTCAGATGATGGCAGGGCAGGTTCAGGAATGTTTGGTGGTGCTCCAGTCTTCTGTACGCGGTGCCTGAATGCCGAAAGTGGCCCGCAATTCTTTGGGCCACCGACAGCATCTCTTGCACGCCCCTGTCGTTTTTTAAATAATTCTGCACCACCAAATTCAAGGTATGTGCAAAACATGGGACGTGCTGGAATTTGCCCAGATGTAATGGACGCACAATATTGCTGGCGTTGTCCGATGTCACAAATCCCCAGGAGAGTCCAATTGGGGTAAGCCATTCTGCGATGATCTTCCTCAGTTGCCGTAAGAGGTTGTCAGCTGTGTGCCTATTCTGGAAAGCGGTGATACAAAGCGTAGCCTGCCTAGGAACGAGTTGGCATTTGCGAGATGCTGCTACTGGTGCCGCCGCTGCTGTTCTTGCTGCGGGAGGCAATACATCTACCCAGTGGGCTGTCAGTCATATAGTCCTGAGTCTGCCCTGCTCCACTTGTCCACATGTCCGTGGTTAAGTGGACATTGGGTACAACTGCATTTTTTAGGACACTGGTGAGTCTTTTTCTGAGGTCTGTGTACATTTTCGGTATCGCCTGCCTAGAGAAATGGAACCTAGATGGTATTTGGTACCGGGGACACAGTACCTCAATCAAGTCTATAGTTGCCTCTGAATTAACGATGGATACCGGAACCACGTTTCTCACCGCCCAGGCTGCCAAGGCCTGAGTTATCTGCTTTGCAGCATGATGACTGCTGTGATATTTCATCTTCCTCGCAAAGGACTGTTGGACAGTCAATTGCTTACTGGAAGTAGTACAAGTGGTCTTCCGACTTCCCCTCTTGGATGACGATCGACTCCCAGCAGCAACAACAGCAGCGCCAGCAGCAGTAGGCGTTACACTCAAGGATGCATCGGAGGAATCCCAGGCAGGAGAGGACTCGTCAAACTTGACAGTGACATGGCCTGCAGGACTATTGGCTTTCCTGGGTAAGGAGGAAATTGACACTGAGGGAGTTGGTGGTGTGGTTTGCAGGAGCTTGGTTACAAGAGGAAGGGATTTAGTGGTCAGTGGACTGCTTCCGCTGTCACCCAAAGTTTTTGAACTTGTCACTGACTTATGATGAATGCGCTGCAGGTGACGTATAAGGGAGGATGTTCCGAGGTGGTTAATGTCCTTACCCCTACTTATTACAGCTTGACAAAGGCAACACACGGCTTGACACCTGTTGTCCGCATTTGTGTTGAAATAATTCCACACCGAAGAGCTGATTTATTTTGTATTTTGACCAAGCATGTCAATGGCTATATTCCTCCCATGGACAACAGGTGTCTCCCCGGGTGCCTGACTTAAACAAACCACCTCACCATCAGAATCCTCCTTGTCAATTTCCTCCCCAGCGCCAGCAACACCCATATCCTCATCCTGGTGTACTTCAACAGTGACATCTTCAATTTGACTATCAGGAACTGGACTGCGGGTGCTCCTTTCAGCACTTGCAGGGGGCGTGCAAATGGTGGAAGGCGCAAGCTCTTCCCGTCTAGTGTTGGGAAGGTCAGGCATCGCAACCGACACAATTGGACTCTCCTTGGGGATTTGTGATTTTGAAGAACGCACAGTTCTTTGCTGTGCTTTTGCCAGCTTAAGTCTTTTCTTTTTTCTAGCGAGAGGATGAGTGCTTCCATCCTCATGTGAAGCTGAACCACTAGCCATGAACATAGGCCAGGGCCTCAGCCGTTCCTTGCCACTCCGTGTCGTAAATGGCATATTGGCAAGTTTACGCTTCTCCTCAGACGCTTTTAATTTTGATTTTTGGGTCATTTTACTGAACTTTTGTGTTTTGGATTTTACATGCTCTGTACTATGACATTGGGCATCGGCCTTGGCAGACGACGTTGATGGCATTTCATTGTCTCGGCCATGACTAGTGGCAGCAGCTTCAGCACGAGGTGGAAGTGGATCTTGATCTTTCCCTTTAACCTCCACATTTTTGTTCTCCATTTTTTAATGTGTGGAATTATATGCCAGTATCAACAGCAATGGCCTACTACTATATTTACTGCACAAAACTAAAATGCACCACAGGTATAGAATGTAGATGGATAGTATACTTAATGGATGATGAGTGACGACACAGAGGTAGATACAGAAGTGGCCTACCGTACTGCTATAAGTATATATATAGTATACTGGTGGACACTGTCAGCAAACTGCAAAACTGTCTAAAATGCACCACAGGTATAGAATGTAGATGGATAGTATACTTAATGGATGACGAGTGACGACACAGAGGTAGGTACAGCAGTGGCCTACCGTACTGCTATAAGTATGTATATATATATATATATATATATATATATATATATATATAGTATACTGGTGGACACTGTCAGCAAACTGCAAAACTGTCTAAAATGCACCACAGGTATAGAATGTAGATGGATAGTATACTTAATGGATGGCGAGTGATGACACAGAGGTAGGTACAGCAGTGGCCTACCGTACTGCTATAAGTATATATATAGTATACTGGTGGACACTGTCAGCAAACTGCAAAACTGTCTAAAATGCACCACAGGTATAGAATGTAGATGGATAGTATACTTAATGGATGACGAGTGATGACACAGAGGTAGGTACAGCAGTGGCCTACCGTACTGCTATAAGTATATATATAGTATACTGGTGGACACTGTCAGCAAACTGCAAAACTGTCTAAAATGCACCACAGGTATAGAATGTAGATGGATAGTATACTTAATGGATGACGAGTGACGACACAGAGGTAGATACAGCAGTGGCCTACCGTACTGCTATAAGTATATATATATAGTATACTGGTGGACACTGTCAGCAAACTGCAAAACTGTCTAAAATGCACCACAGGTATAGAATGTAGATGGATAGTATACTTAATGGATGACGAGTGACGACACAGAGGTAGGTACAGCAGTGGCCTACCGTACTGCTATAAGTATATATATATATAGTATACTGGTGGATACTGTCAGCAAACTGCAAAACTGTCTAAAATGCACCACAGGTATAGAATGTAGATGGATAGTATACTTAATGGATGACGAGTGACGAAACAGTGGTAGGTACAGCAGTGGCCTACCGTACTGCTATAAGTATATATATAGCATACTGGTGGACACTGTCAGCAAACTGCAAAATGGTCTAAAATGCACCACAGGTATAGAATGTAGATGGATAGTATACTTAATGGATGACGAGTGACGACACAGAGGTAGGTACAGCAGTGGCCTACCGTACTGCTATAAGTATATATATAGTATACTGGTGGACACTGTCAGCAAACTGCAAAACTGTCTAAAATGCACCACAGGTATAGAATGTAGATGGATAGTATACTTAATGGATGACGACACAGAGGTAGGTACAGCAGCGCACTCTGCACTGTACTCCTCCTATATAATATTAATTATACTGGTGGTCCCCAGTCCCCACAATAAAGCAGCACACTGAGCACAGATATGGAGTGTTTATCAGGCAGACAACGTATACTGGTGGTCACTGTCAGCAAAACTCTGCACTGTACTCCTGCTATAGCTGCTCCCCAGTCCCCACAATTAAGCAGTGTGAGCACTCAGCACAGATATATTATGTAGAGATGAGCGCCTGAAATTTTTCGGGTTTTGTGTTTTGGTTTTGGGTTCGGTTCCGCGGCCGTGTTTTGGGTTCGAACGCGTTTTGGCAAAACCTCACCGAATTTTTTTTGTCGGATTCGGGTGTGTTTTGGATTCGGGTGTTTTTTTCAAAAAACACTAAAAAACAGCTTAAATCATAGAATTTGGGGGTCATTTTGATCCCAAAGTATTATTAACCTCAAAAACCATAATTTACACTCATTTTCAGTCTATTCTGAATACCTCACACCTCACAATATTATTTTTAGTCCTAAAATTTGCACCGAGGTCGCTGTGTGAGTAAGATAAGCGACCCTAGTGGCCGACACAAACACCGGGCCCATCTAGGAGTGGCACTGCAGTGTCACGCAGGATGTCCCTTCCAAAAAACCCTCCCCAAACAGCACATGACGCAAAGAAAAAAAGAGGCGCAATGAGGTAGCTGTGTGAGTAAGATTAGCGACCCTAGTGGCCGACACAAACACCGGGCCCATCTAGGAGTGGCACTGCAGTGTCACGCAGGATGGCCCTTCCAAAAAACCCTCCCCAAACAGCACATGACGCAAAGAAAAAAAGAGGCGCAATGAGGTAGCTGTGTGAGTAAGATTAGCGACCCTAGTGGCCGACACAAACACCGGGCCCATCTAGGAGTGGCACTGCAGTGTCACGCAGGATGTCCCTTCCAAAAAACCCTCCCCAAACAGCACATGACGCAAAGAAAAAAAGAGGCGCAATGAGGTAGCTGTGTGAGTAAGATTAGCGACCCTAGTGGCCGACACAAACACCGGGCCCATCTAGGAGTGGCACTGCAGTGTCACGCAGGATGTCCCTTCCAAAAAACCCTCCCCAAACAGCACATGACGCAAAGAAAAAAAGAGGCGCAATGAGGTAGCTGACTGTGTGAGTAAGATTAGCGACCCTAGTGGCCGACACAAACACCGGGCCCATCTAGGAGTGGCACTGCAGTGTCACGCAGGATGTCCCTTCCAAAAAACCCTCCCCAATCAGCACATGATGCAAAGAAAAAGAAAAGAAAAAAGAGGTGCAAGATGGAATTGTCCTTGGGCCCTCCCACCCACCCTTATGTTGTATAAACAAAACAGGACATGCACACTTTAACCAACCCATCATTTCAGTGACAGGGTCTGCCACACGACTGTGACTGATATGACGGGTTGGTTTGGACCCCCCCCAAAAAAGAAGCAATTAATCTCTCCTTGCACAAACTGGCTCTACAGAGGCAAGATGTCCACCTCATCTTCACCCTCCGATATATCACCGTGTACATCCCCCTCCTCACAGATTATCAATTCGTCCCCACTGGAATCCACCATCTCAGCTCCCTGTGTACTTTGTGGAGGCAATTGCTGCTGGTCAATGTCTCCGCGGAGGAATTGATTATAATTCATTTTAATGAACATCATCTTCTCCACATTTTCTGGATGTAACCTCGTACGCCGATTGCTGACAAGGTGAGCGGCGGCACTAAACACTCTTTCGGAGTACACACTTGTGGGAGGGCAACTTAGGTAGAATAAAGCCAGTTTGTGCAAGGGCCTCCAAATTGCCTCTTTTTCCTGCCAGTATAAGTACGGACTGTGTGACGTGCCTACTTGGATGCGGTCACTCATATAATCCTCCACCATTCTATCAATGTTGAGAGAATCATATGCAGTGACAGTAGACGACATGTCCGTAATCGTTGTCAGGTCCTTCAGTCCGGACCAGATGTCAGCATCAGCAGTCGCTCCAGACTGCCCTGCATCACCGCCAGCGGGTGGGCTCGGAATTCTGAGCCTTTTCCTCGCACCCCCAGTTGCGGGAGAATGTGAAGGAGGAGATGTTGACAGGTCGCGTTCCGCTTGACTTGACAATTTTGTCACCAGCAGGTCTTTCAACCCCAGCAGACTTGTGTCTGCCGGAAAGAGAGATCCAAGGTAGGCTTTAAATCTAGGATCGAGCACGGTGGCCAAAATGTAGTGCTCTGATTTCAACAGATTGACCACCCGTGAATCCTTGTTAAGCGAATTAAGGGCTGCATCCACAAGTCCCACATGCCTAGCGGAATCGCTCCCTTTTAGCTCCTTCTTCAATGCCTCCAGCTTCTTCTGCAAAAGCCTGATGAGGGGAATGACCTGACTCAGGCTGGCAGTGTCTGAACTGACTTCACGTGTGGCAAGTTCAAAGGGCATCAGAACCTTGCACAACGTTGAAATCATTCTCCACTGCACTTGAGACAGGTGCATTCCACCTCCTATATCGTGCTCAATTGTATAGGCTTGAATGGCCTTTTGCTGCTCCTCCAACCTCTGAAGCATATAGAGGGTTGAATTCCACCTCGTTACCACTTCTTGCTTCAGATGATGGCAGGGCAGGTTCAGTAGTTTTTGGTGGTGCTCCAGTCTTCTGTACGTGGTGCCTGTACGCCGAAAGTGTCTCGCAATTCTTCTGGCCACCGACAGCATCTCTTGCACGCCCCTGTCGTTTTTTAAAAAATTCTGCACCACCAAATTCAAGGTATGTGCAAAACATGGGACGTGCTGGAATTTGCCCATATTTAATGCACACACAATATTGCTGGCGTTGTCCGATGCCACAAATCCACAGGAGAGTCCAATTGGGGTAAGCCATTCCGCGATGATCTTCCTCAGTTGCCGTAAGAGGTTTTCAGCTGTGTGCGTATTCTGGAAAGCGGTGATACAAAGCGTAGCCTGCCTAGGAAAGAGTTGGCGTTTGCGAGATGCTGCTACTGGTGCCGCCGCTGCTGTTCTTGCGGCGGGAGTCCATACATCTACCCAGTGGGCTGTCACAGTCATATAGTCCTGACCCTGCCCTGCTCCACTTGTCCACATGTCCGTGGTTAAGTGGACATTGGGTACAACTGCATTTTTTAGGACACTGGTGAGTCTTTTTCTGACGTCCGTGTACATTCTCGGTATCGCCTGCCTAGAGAAGTGGAACCTAGATGGTATTTGGTAACGGGGGCACACTGCCTCAATAAATTGTCTAGTTCCCTGTGAACTAACGGCGGATACCGGACGCACGTCTAACACCAACATAGTTGTCAAGGCCTCAGTTATCCGCTTTGCAGTAGGATGACTGCTGTGATATTTCATCTTCCTCGCAAAGGACTGTTGAACAGTCAATTGCTTACTGGAAGTAGTACAAGTGGGCTTACGACTTCCCCTCTGGGATGACCATCGACTCCCAGCGGCAACAACAGCAGCGCCAGCAGCAGTAGGCGTTACACGCAAGGATGCATCGGAGGAATCCCAGGCAGGAGAGGACTCGTCAGAATTGCCAGTGACATGGCCTGCAGGACTATTGGCATTCCTGGGGAAGGAGGAAATTGACACTGAGGGAGTTGGTGGGGTGGTTTGCGTGAGCTTGGTTACAAGAGGAAGGGATTTACTGGTCAGTGGACTGCTTCCGCTGTCACCCAAAGTTTTTGAACTTGTCACTGACTTATTATGAATGCGCTGCAGGTGACGTATAAGGGAGGATGTTCCGAGGTGGTTAACGTCCTTACCCCTACTTATTACAGCTTGACAAAGGGAACACACGGCTTGAAACCTGTTGTCCGCATTTCTGGTGAAATACCTCCACACCGAAGAGCTGATTTTTTTGGTATTTTCACCTGGCATGTCAACGGCCATATTCCTCCCACGGACAACAGGTGTCTCCCCGGGAGCCTGACTTAAACAAACCACCTCACCATCAGAATCCTCCTGGTCAATTTCCTCCCCAGCGCCAGCAACACCCATATCCTCCTCATCCTGGTGTACTTCAACACTGACATCTTCAATCTGACTATCAGGAACTGGACTGCGGGTGCTCCTTCCAGCACTTGCAGGGGGCGTGCAAATGGTGGAAGGCGCATGCTCTTCACGTCCAGTGTTGGGAAGGTCAGGCATCGCAACCGACACAATTGGACTCTCCTTGTGGATTTGGGATTTCGAAGAATGCACAGTTCTTTGCTGTGCTGCTTTTGCCAGCTTGAGTCTTTTCATTTTTCTAGCGAGAGGCTGAGTGCTTCCATCCTCATGTGAAGCTGAACCACTAGCCATGAACATAGGCCAGGGCCTCAGCCGTTCCTTGCCACTCCGTGTGGTAAATGGCATATTGGCAAGTTTACGCTTCTCCTCCGACAATTTTATTTTAGGTTTTGGAGTCCTTTTTTTTCTGATATTTGGTGTTTTGGATTTGACATGCTCTGTACTATGACATTGGGCATCGGCCTTGGCAGACGACGTTGCTGGCATTTCATCGTCTCGGCCATGACTAGTGGCAGCAGCTTCAGCACGAGGTGGAAGTGGATCTTGATCTTTCCCTAATTTTGGAACCTCAACATTTTTGTTCTCCATATTTTAATAGGCACAACTAAAAGGCACCTCAGGTAAACAATGGAGATGGATACTAGTATACAATTATGGACTGCCTGCCGACTGCAGACACAGAGGTAGCCACAGCCGTGAACTACCGTACTGTACTGTGTCTGCAGCTAATATAGACTGGTTGATAAAGAGAAGATGTCTATGTAACTATGTATGTATAAAGAAGAATGAAAAAAATCCACGGTTAGGTGGTATACAATTATGGACGGACTGCCTGCCGAGTGCAGACACAGAGGTAGCCACAGCCGTGAACTACCGTACTGTACTGTGTCTGCAGCTAATATAGACTGGTTGATAAAGAGAAGATGTCTATGTAACTATGTATGTATAAAGAAGAATGAAAAAAAACCACGGTTAGGTGGTATACAATTATGGACGGACTGCCTGCCGAGTGCAGACACAGAGGTAGCCACAGCCGTGAACTACCGTACTGTACTGTGTCTGCAGCTAATATAGACTGGTTGATAAAGAGAAGATGTCTATGTAACTATGTATGTATAAAGAAGAATGAAAAAAATCCACGGTTAGGTGGTATTACAATTATGGACGGACTGCCTGCCGAGTGCAGAGACACAGAGGTAGCCACAGCCGTGAACTACCGTACTGTGTCTGCTGCGACTGGATGATAAATGATATAAAAAATATATATATATCACTACTGCAGCCGGACAGGTATATATTATATATTATATAATGACGGACCTGCTGGACACTGTCTGTCAGCAGAATGAGTTTTATTTTTATAGAATAAAAAAAAAAAAAACAACACACAAGTGAAGTCACACGACGAGTGTTTAACTTTTTCAGGCAATCACAATATAAGTATACTACTAACTATACTGGTGGTCAGTGTGGTCAGGTCACTGGTCAGTCACACTGGCAGTGGCACTCCTGCAGCAAAAGTGTGCACTGTTTAATTTTAATATAATATGTACTCCTGGCTCCTGCTATAACCTATAACTGGCACTGCAGTAGTGCTCCCCAGTCTCCCCCACAATTATAAGCTGTGTGAGCTGAGCAGTCAGACAGATATATAATATATATAGATGATGCAGCACACTGGCCTGAGCCTGAGCAGTGCACACAGATATGGTATGTGACTGACTGAGTCACTGTGTGTATCGCTTTTTTCAGGCAGAGAACGGATATATTAAATAAACTGCACTGTGTGTCTGGTGGTCACTCACTATATAATATATTATGTACTCCTGGCTCCTGCTATAACCTATAACTGGCACTGCAGTAGTGCTCCCCAGTCTCCCCCACAATTATAAGCTGTGTGAGCTGAGCAGTCAGACAGATATATATAATATTATATATAGATAATAGATGATGCAGCACACTGGCCTGAGCCTGAGCAGTGCACACAGATATGGTATGTGACTGACTGAGTCACTGTGTGTATCGCTTTTTTCAGGCAGAGAACGGATATATTAAATAAACTGCACTGTGTGTCTGGTGGTCACTCACTATATAATATATTATGTACTCCTGGCTCCTGCTATAACCTATAACTGGCACTGCAGTAGTGCTCCCCAGTCTCCCCCACAATTATAAGCTGTGTGAGCTGAGCAGTCAGACAGATATATATAATATTATATATAGATAATAGATGATGCAGCACACTGGCCTGAGCCTGAGCAGTGCACACAGATATGGTATGTGACTGACTGAGTCACTGTGTGTATCGCTTTTTTCAGGCAGAGAACGGATATATTAAATAAACTGCACTGTGTGTCTGGTGGTCACTCACTATATAATATATTATGTACTCCTGGCTCCTGCTATAACCTATAACTGGCACTGCAGTAGTGCTCCCCAGTCTCCCCCACAATTATAAGCTGTGTGAGCTGAGCAGTCAGACAGATATATATAATATTATATATAGATAATAGATGATGCAGCACACTGGCCTGAGCCTGAGCAGTGCACACAGATATGGTATGTGACTGACTGAGTCACTGTGTGTATCGCTTTTTTCAGGCAGAGAACGGATATATTAAATAAACTGCACTGTGTGTCTGGTGGTCACTCACTATATAATATATTATGTACTCCTGGCTCCTGCTATAACCTATAACTGGCACTGCAGTAGTGCTCCCCAGTCTCCCCCACAATTATAAGCTGTGTGAGCTGAGCAGTCAGACAGATATATATAATATTATATATAGATAATAGATGATGCAGCACACTGGCCTGAGCCTGAGCAGTGCACACAGATATGGTATGTGACTGACTGAGTCACTGTGTGTATCGCTTTTTTCAGGCAGAGAACGGATATATTAAATAAACTGCACTGTGTGTCTGGTGGTCACTCACTATATAATATATTATGTACTCCTGGCTCCTGCTATAACCTATAACTGGCACTGCAGTAGTGCTCCCCAGTCTCCCCCACAATTATAAGCTGTGTGAGCTGAGCAGTCAGACAGATATATATAATATTATATATAGATAATAGATGATGCAGCACACTGGCCTGAGCCTGAGCAGTGCACACAGATATGGTATGTGACTGAGTCACTGTGTGCTGTGTATCGCTTTTTTCAGGCAGAGAACGGATTATAAAGTAAACTGCACTGTCCTCACTAGTAAACTCTCTCCACTCAGTCTCTACACTTCTACAGTAACAGTACTCCTCCTAGTCAGCTCCAGTAAATCTCTCTCAGTCTCTTATAATCTAAATGGAGAGGACGCCAGCCACGTCCTCTCCCTATCAATCTCAATGCACGTGTGAAAATGGCGGCGACGCGCGGCTCCTTATATAGAATCCGAGTCTCGCGATAGAATCCGAGCCTCGCGAGAATCCGACAGCGTCATGATGACGTTCGGGCGCGCTCGGGTTAACCGAGCAAGGCGGGAAGATCCGAGTCGCTCGGACCCGTGAAAAAAAAACATGAAGTTCTGGCGGGTTTGGATTCAGAGAAACCGAAACCGCTCATCTCTAATATTATGCAGCACACTGAGCACAGATATGGTATGGAGCGTTTTTTTCAGGCAGAGAACGGATAAAAAAACTGGTGGTCACTTATCAGCAAAACTCTGCACTGTACTCCTCCTCCTAACAGCTGCTCCCCAATCCTCCCCACAATTAAGCAAAAGCAATAAACCAATCAACTTCTCTAGTTCTACAATAAACGGAGAGGACGCCAGCCACGTCCTCTCCCTATCATCTCCAATGCACGAGTGAGAAAATGGCAGCGATGCGCGGCTGCTTATATAGAATCCGAATCTCGCGAGAATCCGACAGCGGGATGATGACGTTCGGGCGCGCTCGGGTTAGCCGAGCAAGGCGGGAAGGTTCGAACCTGCCTCGGACCCGTGTAAACAAGGTGAAGTTCGGGGGGGTTCGGTTTCCGAGAAACCGAACCCGCTCATCACTAATAAATATATCTAATATGTTCCAATAAAATCTACAATGTTTACATCCAGAACCTAGATTTCTGAGTGTGTCTATTGAGAGTAATGTGAGAGATAAATTCAATGACAGTCTTGCAAGTGAGACTGACATGTATGAAAGAAATAGAGAACAGAAGCATGATGCCAGTGGACACACTAAGTGTGCCATGCAAATAATCCACATTCTGCTCATGTAAGAGAAGCCTTTCATCCTACATTAGTATGTTGAACTAATTTGAGGAATTCACTTCATTTAATTTATCTTTTATTAAAAAATTAAAATAATGGAAGATGGGATTTAATAAGTAACCAAAGGCAATGTCATTCCCACTCTGCTGACAATATAAAACATTCCTTTAAACTCATTATTCCCTTTTCATCTCCTGCCACATGTACAGTATATTCGTTTATTTATACCTTGATGATTTATTTCATTTTTACATTTTACAGACATACTTGGGTAATTTGAATATATAAATATTAATGTTGAATGCAATTTTAAATATTCTTTAAGGAAAGTATTATCAAAGACAAAAACACACATTGTACGTAACCAGAATGTATTAGTTTAGAATGTATTATTGTGCGCTACAAGTTATGATTTTCATAATTAAAAATGCATATGATTTTCATAATTAAAAATGCATATGATTTTAGGAGCATAATGGACAGGGTAATGGGAGGCAATATACGTGTTCGGGGGTGATGCCAACAAGTTGAGAGAGAGTTGCAGACACTCTATGCAGTCCTCATTGTGGCTTTGCAAATTGCAATTCCATAACAGGGAACTTCAGTGCCCTGCAAAGGTGGATTAAGAAAGAAGGGACTTTATTATTGATGTTAAAAAAAGAAAGAAAGGAGGGGCGTGCGTGCATTCTCCATGCACTACCTCCCCTTTATGGTGCATTCAGTGAGTAGACTGTACCAGAGTATATTGCACATGTGCAGGTCTCTGGGAAAATGAGAGTTTTGACTGTTTCTTCAAGTTTCATAGGGTCCACAGGGAGAACATCGGGGCTGTAAGTGGTGGATAAAAGTCCGGGCACCAAACAGTTAAGCTTTCCGACTTCCCAGAATGCTCGGCACCTCTCTCCTGTATCCCACCTCCATGCTCAGGCAGGTCAGTATGGTTAACAAGCTCAAAGCAGGAAGCAGATCGGAGATAAAAAAGATATTGTACACATGAGAACACATTCTCGCAGACAGGAGAGAGGAACCAGTGACTAATGTCACAAAAACCCAGAAAGGCCAGGTGCGTCAGGGTGGGCGTCCTGTGGATAGAGAGTTAACAAAGGTGAGTCTACTAAAAACTCTTGTTTTCTTCTTTGGGATTAATCAGGCTCCACAGGGAGAACATCGGGGATGTCCTAAAGCAGTATTTTCAAGGGAGGAGATGTGCCTGAGAGCAAAACAGAATCCTGCATCCAAAGGTATCAATTGAGTAGAATTTTAGAAACGTGTGAATGGAAGACCATGTAGTGGACCTACATAATTGCTCAGGAGACGCCCCACGACGTGCCGCCCATGAGGGACCTACAGATCCAGTAGAATGGACAGAAATTGACTTTGGGACAGGCAAATCAGCTTGATTGTATACTTGTCAATAACCATTCTAATCCATTTGGCCAGTGTCTGTTTGTTAGCTGGTCAGCAACGCTTGTGAAATCCATAAAGTATGAATAGAGAGTCAGATCTTCTCATAGCACTGGTTCAGTCTATGTAGATATGTAGGGCACATAGTGCACCCAAAGACTGTTCTTTTGCTGAAAGATCTGGTGAGACAATGCCGGGACTATAATTTCCTGACTAAGGTGAAACCTAGAGACCATAATAGGAAGGTACCCAGGCCTAGTCCGTAGAACAACCCTGTTATGATGAAAAATCAGGAAAGGTGGATGACAGGAGAGAGGTCCTAAGTCTGACACCCTCCTGGCAGACGCAATAGCCAGCAAAAATAATGTCTTAGTTATCAACCATTTGAGGTCCACTGACTCTAAGGGTTCAAAGGGGGCTCCCACGAAGCTACCGGGGGTACATATGGAGGTTGTACACATACTGTACTGTATGACCCCTTGAAAAAAAGTATGTATATCCGGTAGTGTAGCAATTTTTCTCTGAAACCATACTGATAGGGCAGAAATGTGTACTTTCAGAGAAGCAAGGCGTAAACCTAGATTCAATCCTCTTTGAAGAAATGCCAGTATTCTTGATACTTTAAACATAGTTGTCTCGTAGTGCTTAGAAGTGCACCATGTGAAATAGGTATGCCATATTCTAATATATATACATGCTGAAGCAGGCTTGTGTGCCTTAAGCATCATTTGAATTACAGAGGTTGAAAATCCTTTTGCTCTTATAATATATGATTCAAGAGCCATGCCATCAAAGACAGATTGTTCAGGTCCGGATGTAGACATGGCCCTTGAAATAGAAGGTCCTGTCGCTGAGGACGTTGAAAGGGTTGCCCTACTGAAAGGCTCTGTAGGTCGGAGAACCAATGCCATGTGGGCCATGCTTGGGCTATCAGAATGAGTTTTCCTCATTCTTGTTTGAATTTCTTTATTACACTTGGCAGAAGGGATATTGGTGGAAATATGTGTGGTAGACGAAATGTCCATTGTACTGTTAGAGCATCCACGAATGCTGCTTGCAGATCCCATGACCTGGATCCATATACTGGGATTTTGTGGTTGTGACATGATGCCATCAGATCCACGTCTGGCCGGCCCCACCTGTCCACTAGTAGTTGGAACACTTCTGGGTGGTGAGCCTATTCATCCGTGTGCACATCCTGATGACTGAGGAAGTCTGCTTCCCAATTGAGGAGGCCTAGTATGAACACTGCTGATATGGCCGGAAGATGATGTTCGGCCCACTTTTATATTTTGGCTACCCCTTGCATTGCCCTTTTGCTGCGAGTGCCGCCTTGGTGATTGATATATGCCACTGTTGTTGACTGAATTTGTACAGGACTGCCGTGGAGAATGATGCGTGCCAGTGTCAATGCTTTGTATACTGCCCTCAGTTCCAGTACATTGATTGGTAACTGAGACTCTGCAAGGCTCCATCTCCCTTGAAACAAGTGTTGCTCAGTTACAGCTCCCCAACCATGAAGGCTGGCATCTGTAATGAAAAGAACCCAATTCAGGATCCAGAAGGGCGACCCCTGTCTAGGTGATTGCTGTGGAGCCACCAAACTAATGATAGGTGAACCTCCGCAGTCAGTGTTATTATCTGCCATTTGATCCGATGAGGCTGGCCATTCCATTTGGCTAGAATCAACCTTTGTAAAGGGTGAGAGTGAAATTAGGCAAATTCTACTATGTTAAATGTAGATACCATCAGGCCACTGACTTGCATGGTCGAGATTCAATTGACACCTGAGGATGGTGAAGGAACCACTGTATTTTGTCCCTTAGTTTCAATATTTTGTTCATTTGTAGAAACAGTTGTTGATTTTAAGAGTCTAGCAGGACTACCAGATGTACCATCCTTTGGGACGGTATGAGTGAGGACTTTTTCCAGTTGTTAAGCCAACTGTGACTTTGTAGGAAGGCTATCATTGTTTGTAACTGGCCAGGAGCAGTATGTCATCCACATATGGAAGTATCCTGATTCCCTGACAATGCAGGTGTGCTGCCATGACTGCCATGACTTTTGTACATTTTCTGGGCGCTGTATCCAGGCCAACCAGCAGCAACTGGAACTGATAGTGTTGGTTTAGGATAGCAAACCTCAGTTATTGTTGATGTGACAGCGCAATAGGAATATGCAGATATGCATCTTGTATGTCCAACAACACCATGAAATCCCCCAACTCAATTTCTAGGACTATGGAGCGTAGGGTTTACAAACAAAACTTTGAAACTTTCACAAAACTGTTAAAAGATTTGAGACTGAGAATCTGTATGTCCCATTTCACTTTAGTACAAGGAACAGGGACGAAACATAGCCCCTACTTTTTTGAGCATGAGGAACTGGTACTATTATTCTTGACTGGAGAGGTGATTGAAACACTTTTTGTGGTATCCAAGACTTTTCTGTGTATGAAGGAGTGCTCATGTGAAAATACTGATGAGGGGATGTCCTTTGAAAGAGATGGCATACCCGTGAGAGACTACCTCTTGCACCCAAGAATCTGAAGAGGTCTTGATCCAGACTTGTGTGAATTGAAGAAGTCAGCCTTCCACCCTGACGTCCCCCAGGGGAGGCCCGTCCCATCAGGCTGTGGGTTTATCAGGTTTTGCTGGGGGTTGTCTTGCTGCCCATGGCTGCTTAGTCTTGGGCTTAGTAGACTTTGAAGCATTTGATTTCCTAGGACAGGCATTCCCAACCACGGTCCTCAAGGCAGACTAACAGTGCATGTTTAAGTGATATCCAGGCTTCAGCACAGGTGACTTAATTAGTAGCTCAGTTATTTTGAGTTAACCATCTGTGCTGCAGCCTGGATATCACTAAAACCTGCACTGTTGGTGTGCCTTGAGGACCGTGGTTGGGAATGCCTGGCCTAGGAAATATTTGTCCTTTCTCTTTTCCTTGTGGGCGAATGGTATGAAAATTTGAGCTCTTGGGCCATGGTGTAGAAGCTGAAGGGAGCAAAGCTGTTATTCAGCTGCTAAGGATGCCACTATTTTGTTTAGTTCTTCTCCAAACAGAACATCTCTCGTAAAGGGTAGTACATCCAGAGTTTTCTTGAAGTCTAAATCCGCTTTCCAAGAGCGTAACCAAATAATACGTCTTGTAAGCACTGTTGTCGACGCTTTTCTGACAACACACCAGCACAGTGCCGTAACTAGACATTTTAGTGCTGTGTGTAAGAAGCGGCATTGGCGCCCCTCTCATGCAAAATGGGCAGTGCGCGCCGTAGACGCGTACATTTTTTATAGGGGCGTGGCTTCATGGGGAAGAGGTGTTGCCACAAAATAATACCAGTTCATATTACGGTGCACAGTAGTCTCCATTACTCAAATGACGCCGCACAGTAGCGCCACTACACCAGGTAGAACCCCTTTTTACACATTACAGCTGACAGCGTCCCCCTTTTTACACATTACGGCAGACAGTGTCCCCCTTTTTACACATTACGGCAGACAGCGTCCCCCTTTTTACACCTTTTTACACACTACGGCATACAGCATCCCCTTTTTACACATTACGGCAGAAAGTGTCCCCCTTTTTACACGTTACAGCAGACAGCGTCCCCCTTTTTACACATTACGGCAGACAGCGTCCATACCTAGTTACGGCTCTGTCTCTGACAGTCATGAATTTAATCAATTTAATGTATTTTACCTGTTACGATTAATGTTGCTCAAAGAAAACGTAATTGCAATTTATGTAAAAGCAAAAGATCGCTCAGGACTGTACATAACAGTATCTGTTATTTGGCTGCTGATCCCAGTACTTGCAGTTCTGCAGATTCTCTTGCATGTAGTAGCCTGAACGATAGTTCCCTTGTATACAAAAATCTAATCTTACCGTGGGAGGGACGGAGAGAGATACTTTACTTGCTGTGTTAAGCAGCACGAGGCTGAATTTAGTAAGCATCAGGAAAAGCAGCTGTCTCTCCTGTACCCGGAAGCCAGTGTACAGTGCAGGAGAGCAGGCGGAGGGGGGGGGGCGGAGCAGAGCACAGCACACAGAGGAGAGACTCAGACACAGATTGCCCAGCACTGCCTGCTGTGCCTGTGATCTATATTAGCAGCGCAGCGCTACTAAAATATTGTACACTACAACGGGCAGCGCAGCAGCTGGTGGCAGTTAATCAGTGTGGATGCGGATGGTGCGCCCACAGCGCAACTGCGCTGTGTGCAATGCCCCATCCGCACACACCTAGTTACGGCACTGCACCAGCATCAGTTAGTGCTTCCCCAATGTAAAAAGTCACATTCTTGATACAATCCAAATATATTCTGCACTCTTCTGATATAACTAGAGGCAATTCCTCCTCTATCGCCTGCAACCAAGCTTCAATAGCTTTTTCTGCCCATGAGGCTGCTATTGTAGGCCTACTTACAGCACCTGTCAGTGAAAACATAGACTCAAAGCAATTTTCAATGTATCTATCCGTGGGTTCCTTTAATAATGAAATAGTGATATATTGTGATACTGTATGTAAGGTAGATGTTTTTACCAAACGTTTGATATGAGAATCCTCCAAAGGGATAGGATAGTGAGATGAGAGTATTCCAAGGTTCCTGTCTAATTTCCATCAAATGGTCAGACTGTGGAAATTCTGATCTGATTATTTTCTGTTGTTTAAATACATCAGTTTCCTAGCAACAGCAGTAGGTTCATCTTCAGATAACTGAGTCGACCACACTTAGGTCGACAGTGTCTAGGTCAACCATTATTGGTCAATAGTGACTAAGTCGAGACCCAAAATAGGTCGACGCAAGCATTAGGTCAACATGAGTTTAAAAAAAAAATCTGGTGTGGTTTTCTTCATAGAGTGATTGGGAACCCCAATTAGTGCTCCGTGTCCCCTTGCATGGCTCACTTCACCCACCATGCTGCAGGCAAGGTACCTCGCTGTGCTCGGCACAGGTTACCATTCCCAGTTGTAGTCCATGTGGATCGTAAAGTATGAAAACTTAAAAAAAATGGAAAAAAAATTGTGAAAAACTCATGGCGACTTTTTGTCATGTCGACGAATAGTGGTCGACCTAATGATTGTTGACCTAAGTGTGGTCGACCTAGAGACGGGTACCTGTTTAATTACATCTATTAATGCTGGTACATCTACAGTAATAGAAGCCTCCTCCTCTGCTACATATGAATAAGTGACAGAGAGTGTTCTCTTCACCTTCCTCCTCAGATGACTCGTTTAAGTCTGATATAATAATGGACTGAGAGGAATATGTAGTATTTCTAGTTAATCTACAATGCTGTTTGTTCCCTGGAAAACGTATTTTGAAAAGCTATAGATGTCTGTTCCAGACTTTGAACTGAACTTGCCAGAGTTTCAAGGGTGTATTTGTATCTAGGGCTGGTACATGTCTGTTGCAAGTCTGTCCACTAGGGTACCCAATAACTGTGTAAAGGAAGCCCAAGGCAGTTCCTGTGTAGGTACAGGAGTAGTTGACTGACCAGGAGGTATATAATATGTAATACATAGTCCATCTTGTACAACATTCTGTACAGATAACCCCACAGAGCACAATTTACATGAAAGCAGTAATGGGGTTTCTGACTGTTTGCGACCTTTTGTCTTGTTAGACATAACTGTAAAATAACTGTAATGTCTATTTGGAAGGGATAGCCCATGTTATACTCCATAATGTTCTCTGGAAATGATTTCTCTGTTTAAATGTCTACCTATTCAGAACTGCACAGCAATAATTGTTCAATGAATGCTAAGAGAGACAGCACTTCAATACAATGGTGTTTTCCCCATAAATTCTAATCACAGACATTTCTGTAGTTATTGCAGTTGTGCTTCCTAAGTTTAAAGAGGGAACTATTAATCTTCATATACAGCGTAATAGGTTGAAAGGTAATCTCTATTGTCATAAATCTGCAACATTTGTATTACAGTACTGCTGCAAGTCATACTTTGTGATAATCCTCTCTAAGGTCTGTCAATGAATAACTGAGCTTTTATGCATAGCAATGATCAGAGTGGGATTTAAATTCCCTTCTACCTATTAAACATGTGTCAACAATTTTTGTGTCGACCATTTACATGGTGACCGTTTAAACATGTTTACCTTATGTATCTGTCGACTGTAAGCACTGTAGACCATTCAACTGTCAACCATTTTTCACTGTTGACCCAATGCATGTTGATCATGTTGTATCGATCTTTTCATTGTCAACTTAGACAGTGTCAGTCTTTCAGCCATATACCATTATAAGAATGTTGGACTATGCTACAATAAATACTAACTTGGGGCTGCACAGTTTCAATATATTTATGTAGTTGGTTGGGCTCTACCTGGTGTAATGTGTATAAAATGGGTGAAACGTGTATTAAAGGGGCTCTACTGGCGTAGCATGTATAAATAGGGGCTCTACCTGGTGTAGCATGTATAAAAGGGGCTCTACCTGTTGTAGCATGTATAAATAGGGGATCTACCTGCTGTAGCATGTATAAATAGGGGCTCTACCTAGTGTAGCATGTATAAAAGGGGCTCTACCTGGCGTAGCATGTATAAATAGGGGCTCTACCTGGTGTAGCATGTATAAAAGGGGCTCTACCTGGCGTAGCATGTATAAATGGGGGCTCTACCTGGCGTAGCATGTATAAATAGGGGCTCTACCTGGTGTAGCAAGTATAAAAGGGGCTCTACCTGGCGTAGCATGTATAAATAGGGGCTCTACCTAGTGTAGCATGTATAAAAGGGGCTCTACCTGGTGTAGCATGTATGAAAGGAGCTCTACCTGGTGTAATATACACTGCTCAAAAAAATAAAGGGAACACTAAAATAACACATCCTAGATCTGAATGAATGAAATATTCTTATTAAATACTTTGTTCTTTACATAGTTGAATGTGCTGACAACAAAATCACACAAAAATTATCAATGGAAATCCTTTTTATTAACCCATGGAGGTCTGGATTTGGAGTCACCCTCAAAATTAAAGTGGAAAAACACACTACAGGCTGATCCAACTTTGATGTAATGTCCTTAAAACAAGTAAAAATGAGACTCAGCAGTGTGTGTGGCCTCCACGTGCCAGTATGACCTCCCTACAACCCACACAAGTGGCTCAGGTAGTGAAGCTCATGCAGCATGGCACATCAATGCGAGCTGTGGCAAGAAGGTTTGCTGTGTCTGTCAGCGTAGTGTCCAGAGCATGGAGGCGCTACCAGGAGACAGGCCAGTACATCAGGAGATGTGGAGGAGGCCGTAGGAGGGCAACAACCCAGCAGCAGGACCACTACCTCCGCGTTTGTGCAAGGAGGAACAGGAGGAGCACTGCCAGAGCCCTGCAAAATGACCTCCAGCAAGCCACAAATGTGCATGTGTCTACTCAAACGATCAGAAACAGACTCCATGAGGGTGGTATGAGGGCCCGACACCCACAGGTGGGGGTTGTGCTTACAGCCCAACACCGTGCAGGACGTTTGGCATATGCCAGGGAACACCAAGATGGCAAATTCGCCACTGGCACCCTGTGCTCTTCACAAATGAAAGCAGGTTCTCACTGAGCACATGTGACAGACGTGACAGAGTCTGGAGACGCCAAGGAGAACGTTCTGCTGCCTGCAACATCCTCCAGCATGACTGGTTTGGCAGTGGGTCAGTAATGGTGTGGGGTGGCATTTCTTTGGGGGGGCTGCACAGCCCTCCGTGTGCTCGCCAGAGGTAGCCTGACTGCCATTAGGTACCGATATGAGATCCTTAGACCCCTTGTGAGACCATATGCTGGTGCTGTTGGCCCTGGGTTCCTCCTAATGCAAGACAATGCTAGACCTCATGTAGCTGGAGTGTGTCAGCAGTTCCTGCAAGACGAAGGCATTGATCCTATGGACTGGCCCGCCCGTTCCCCAGACCTGAATCCAATTGAGCACATCTGGGACATCATGTCTCGCTCCATCCACCAATGCCACGTTGCACCACAGACTGTCCAGGAGTTGGCGGATGATTTAGTCCAGGTCTGTGAGGAGATCCTTCAGGAGACCATTTGCCACCTCATCAGAAGCATGTCCAGGCATTGTAGGGAGGTCATACAGGCACGAGGAGGCCACACACACTACTGAGCCTCATTTTGACTTGTTTTAAGGACATTACATCAAAGTTGGATCAGCCTGTAGTGTGTGTTTCCACTTTAATTTTGAGGGTGACTCCAAATCCAGACCTCCAGGGGTAATAAATTTGATTTCCATTGATAATTTTTGTGTGATTTTGTTGTCAGCACATTCAACTATGTAAAGAACAAAGTATTTAATAAGAATATTTCATTCATTCAGATCTAGGATGTGTTATTTTAGTGTTCCCTTTATTTTTTTGAGCAGTGTATATATAAAATGGGTGTAACGTGTATTAAAGGGGCTCTACCTGGCGTAGCATGTATAAATAAGGGATCTATCTGGTGTAGCATGTATAAAAGGGGCTCTACCTAGTGTAGCATGTATAAATAGGGGATCTACCTGCCGTATCATGTATAAATAGGGGCTCTACCTGGCGTAGCATGTATAAAACGGGCTCTACCTGGCGTAGCATGTATAAATAGGGGCTCTACCTAGTGTAGCATATATAAAAGGGACCAAACAAACCACAATATTCCTGGTGCCGCAATTGACGGATTTGAAAGCAGCTTTCTCAGGGGTAATAGGTCATTTACCCCAAATACTAAGCCAAAAAAACACAAACTGAGAATGCGCTTTTCAAATCCAATGTAGATTTTATTAATTATCTATATATTATAAAAATATGCATTTAACTATCACAATTGTATATATTGCCGGCCACATAAAAAGCCTTTTTTAACTGAATAAAAATTGTATTTATATATAATTAAAACTTGATTACAATAGACAGATCTTATATACTTATATATATTGTGCTGGGATCTATTACTAACAAATCCCACATATACTGTATCTAATCACTTTTTCAGGTGATAAACGATCTGCTCAAGTCCATGTATTCATGAATCAATTTAGCAACTTATTGCACAAGATGTAATTAGTAGCAATCTGTTGAATAAAGCCATGCATCCATAGTCAGATTAGTAACTGTAGCAAAGCAAGTGGTTAATAGCAATCTGTTGAACACAGCCTTCCTCACAGCTGAGCAGTTCCGTTCAAACAAGTCACAAAGTTAGTTTAGTTACAACAGTAACTGATTAGAACTACTGTGTAGCAAAATAGGATTTGTATACCGTACAGAATGCCTCTGTTATCCACAGTACGTGCGGTGTCCCACCTGGTTAGTGTTTTTCTCACCATCCGCTTTCTCTGGAGGAGAACCTGTTTGTGCTAAGTCCTCACCACTCTTATCCTCCTGGCTCTTAACCCCTCGGCTGGTATTTCTCCTCGTCAGCCTTAACAGGAGTTCGTGGACTGGTGTCAGGCAAATACTGCACACGCTTCCCTGGCCTTTGGGGTGTTGTAATAGCCGAACAGCTGGTGTAACAAATGCTGCAGTCTGTATGAGAGAACGTGACAGACGCATTTCCCCGCCTACTCACGAGCATCGGCGGCTTCCTCAGTGTCAATGATTTTTATAATATATAGATAATTAATAAAATCTACATTGGATTTGAAAAATTATAAAAGGGGCTCTACCTGGCGTAGCACGTATAAATAGGGGCTCTACCTGGCGTAGCATGTATAAATAGGGGCTCTACCTGGCGTAGCATGTATGAAAGGGGCTCTAACTGGCGTAGCATGTATAAATAGGGGCTCTACCTAGTGTAGCATGTATGAAAGGGGCTCTACCTGGCGTAGCATGTATGAAAGGGGCTCTACCTGGTGTAATATATATAAAATGGGTGTAACGTGTATTAAAGGGGCTCTACCTGGCGTAGCATGTATAAATAAGGGATCTACCTGGCGTAGCATGTATAAAAGGGGCTCTACCTAGTGTAGCATGTATAAATAGGGGCTCTACCTGGCGTAGCATGTATGAAAGGGGCTCTACCTGGCGTAGCATGTATAAATAGGGGCTCTACCTAGTGTAGCATGTATGAAAGGGGCTCTACCTGGCGTAGCATGTATGAGAGGGGCTCTATCTGGCGTAGCATGTATGAAAGGGGCTCTACCTGGTGTAATATATATAAAATGGGTGTAACATGTATTAAAGGGGCTCTACCTGGCGTAGCATGTATAAATAAGGGATCTACCTGGCGTAGCATGTATAAATAAGGGATCTACCTAGTGTAGCATGTATAAATAGGGGCTCTACCTGGCGTAGCATGTATGAAAGGGGCTCTACCTGGTGTAATATATATAAAATGGGTGTAACATGTATTAAAGGGGATCTACCTGGCATAGCATGTGTAAATAGGGTCTCTACCTGCCATAAAGTATATAAGAGGTTCAGCATTAATGTGGTGTAATCTGTGTAAGGGGCTCTAAGTAGCATGGCATAATGGACCTTATTCAGAGATGTACGCAGATCGCTGCACACACAGCAAGATCTGCGTACATCTCCTCACATGCTGGGGGCTGCCCAGCACAGGTAAAGGCTGCCCAGCATGTGTGGCGCCACCTCACGATGCATCGGCAATTACATGGCAGACGCATCGAACTAAGGTTGACCCTGGCAGTACATCCTGGCTGTGCTGTCAGGCAGTCTGACACCATTTTTTAAATTAGAGTTGCTGTTTGTGATGTCACACAGTTGTTGTGAAAACGCTTCCAGCACACCCCTGTTTGGTCCCCCATGCCCCTCCCCCCCCCACGCCATATCACTGCCCCATGAATGCCCGTCATTTTCAATCACATTGTGGCTGCAATGTTTGAGGCAGAGCAGGTGCAATGCGTCTGCTGCACATGCGCAGTTTGCAGATATAGGCAAACTGCACTGCGAGAAGCAGCAGTGTCCATCTCTGAATAAGGCCCAGTGTGTGTAAGAGGTACTACTGTGTGGTGTAATATGACTGACGAACACAACTGCGCAGTTTAATGTGAATTGGTACTATTCAGTGGCCCCGCCCATTCCCAATGAAGCCTCACCCCTATATGTTTGCGCACTGTCCCTATTTTGTATTTGGGGGTGCGCCAAAGGAAACGTTCGTCCAGGGTGCCACAAAGTCTAGAACTATCCCTGTATGTGGGCATTTGTAAAATACTTTAATCATGAACACAGAGTAAAGGGGAAGTGGAGAGAGCAGTACCAGATGAAAATACAGTAGAAATACAGTACATAGAGATAAACCCCACTGATATTTTACTGGTTCTATGTGTGTATCATGCTTTTGTAGATTAACGGAGTGCTACTGTACTTCCTACACAGTACAATATGAATCACCAACTACCATCTACTTATACTCCTGACATTATGGGGGACATTTACTAAGCAGTAATAAGAGCAGAGGAGTGAGCCAGTGGAGAAGTTGCCCCATCAACCAATCAGTAGCTCTGTATAATTTTATAGTATGCAAATTATAGATGTTACTTCAGTGCTGATTGGTTGCCATGGGCACTTCTCCACTGGCTCACTTCTCCGCTCTTATCACTGCTTAGTAAATGTCCCCTTATATCTCCTGGCATTTACAAGCATACATGGTACTGTACCTTAAGACATTGGTGCAGATGTAATACTTGTGTGTGTGTGTGTGTGTGTGTGTGTGTGTGTGTGTGTGTGTGTGTATGTATACTGTATGTGTTTATAATTTACTTTAAATAATGATACTATAACTACATAACCTATTTTAAATACACTGTCTTTACCAATAATTTCCTAATTCAGACCTGATCGCAGCAGCAAATTTGTTAGCAAACGGGCAAAATTATGTGCACTGCAGGTTTGGGGGGCAGATATAACGTGCAGAGAGAGAGAGTTAGATTTGGGTGGGTTATATTGTTTCTGTGCTGGGTAAATACTGGCTGCTTTATTTTTACACTGCAATTTAGATTTCAGTTTGAAGACACCCCACCCAAATCTAACTCTCTCTGCACATGTTATATCTGCCCCCCTGCAGTACACATGGTTTTGCCCATTAGCTAACAAATTTGATGCTGCTATCAGGTTCTGTACTGTATGGCAGTGGTTCTCAATCTTTTTTGAATCATTGCGCTATAGAGTATCAGAATTTTTGTCATGGCACCCCTAGGCCTAAAGATTCTTTTTGATAAATTTAGAAAAAAATATTACATAAAATTAAATTGTGTTTATTTGTCATTGAGATGCTTAGTTATGATGTGAGGGACAAGATTTGCTTCTGTTTGTCCACATATATCATGATTGACAGCCACCAGCACTGATTTTGCCTGTTACATAGACCATAAATAATTTGAATTGGTCCTGAAAGCACCCCTGCAAGTGTCCCGAGGCATCCCAGTATGCTACGGCACATAGTTTGAGAACCACTGCTGTATGGTATGTGACATTTAGCAGCAATATTAGCAAACGCAAGCAACTATAAATGAAACAAATTAGTTAAAAAAATAGCAACTCCTAAAATTATACGTTTGCTTTGCAAAATGAGAAACAAAAAAGTCATGCATCAGTCACTCTCCCTTGAACTATACATACAAGGGAACCACTATAAAGACATATTTCTAAAGATTGCTGCTCCAATAATAAAATATCTGAATAAATTTAGTATTTTCATTCGTAATACATACTATTTTTTTATAACAATATCTCAAAGCCAATTACTTTATGAACTTGTATAAAGCAAAAGTGTTTTTTAATCACCTTTATTTGTTTTGTTTTTTTAAAATATATGTTTTGCTAGTATATATTATAATAATCTCAGTAGCAAACACAGTTTCTAGAGGGGGGTTTCCAAATGCAATCTACAATCTCCCGCTCTGCAGAACATTGGAGTAAGTGTGGGAGTCTGAGGGAGCAGTACAAGAAACTAGTACCGACCCTGGAACATATGTGCACATTAGTCTTTTTAAACACTAGATAGTGTATGGAACACAGTATTAATATTTAACACAATCAGTGGCGTAACTAGAAATTTTTCTCCCCCAAGCCAAAAAATTCTTTGGCACCCCCCACCCCCCACCCCCGCCGCATAATTGGGAGCAAGAAAGGGATAAATATGCGGCGCCGAAGGCGCGCGCTGCAAAAAAGGGGCGTGGTTTTGTTGGAATGGGCGTGGTTTCTCATAAAGGGGCGTGGTATTGCAGGAAAAGACTACCTTATACCCCAGTTTTGCAACCTGCACGCCCAGACGTTAGCCACCACAGGAAAGAAAAATAATCCTGATTCATGCCCCTTACATTATTTGTCATTTTTCCTCCTTATAGTAATGCCCAGTATACATTATGCCACATACTGCAATGGCCCTTAGACATTATTCCACACACAATAATGCACATGACACATTATGCCACACACCATAATGCCCCCGACACATTATGCCACACACCGTAATGCCTGTGACACATTATGCCACACACCGTAATGCCCCCGACACATTATGACAGGAATCGCAATGCCCGTTATACATTATGCTACACACTGCAATGCCCCTGATACATTATAGCACATACAATGCCTGTGACACATTATGACACACACCGCAATGACCTTGAGACATTATACCACAATGCCCGTGATATAGTATACCATACACCGTAATGCCTGTGACACATACCACAATGCCCTGCCCGTTATACCCTATGCCACACACCGCAATGCCCGTTATGTATTATGCCACACTGCAATGACCCTGAGACATTATACCACATACCACAATGCCCGTGATATAGTATACCACACACCGTAATGCCTGACACATTATGACACACACCGCAATGTCCGTGATACATTATGCCACACACTGCAATGACCCTGAGACATTATACCACATATCACAATGCCCGCGATATAGTATACCATACACCGTAATGCCTGTGACACATTATGACACACACCGCAATGTCCGTGATACATTATGCCACACACTGCAATGACCCTGAGACATTATACCACATATCACAATGCCCGCGATATAGTATACCATACACTGTAATGCCTGTGACACATTATGACACACACCGCAATGTCCGTGATACATTATGCCACACACCGTAATGCCCATTACACATTAAGTCCTACAGTAAGGCTTCTAATTACTTTTCAATTACCTTCTCGTTGTCAGGGGTTTCATGCACTGGGTGTCATGCTCGTTGCCAGGTGTTTCATGCACTGGGTGTCATGCTCGTTGTCAGGTGTTTCATGCACTGGGTGTCATGCTCGTTGCTAGGAGGTAGTCCTTGTTGCTAGGGCTGTGCTCCCAGTGCCACATATGACCCCAGTGCCAGATATTCCCCCACGGTGCCAGGTACTCACATGCCCCCGGTGCCAAATATAGCCCTCCCCCATGTGCCAGGTACACATATACCCCCCCCCAGTGCCACATATGCCCCCAGTGCCAGATATTCCCCCCCAGTGCCACATATGCCCCCAGTGCCAGATATTCTCCCCGTGCCAGATATGCCGCCAGTGCCATATATTCCCCCCCAGTGCCACATATGCCCCCAGTGCCAGATATTCCCCCAGTGCCAGATATCCCCCCTAGTGCCAGACATCCCCCCCCAGTGCCAGACATCCCCCCCCAGTGCCATATATGCCCCAGTGCCAGACATCCCCCCCCCAGCGCCAGATATCCCCCCAGTGCCAGACATCCCCCCCCTAGTGCCATATATGCCCCAGTGCCAGACATCCCCCCCCAGTGCCATATATGCCCCAGTGCCAGACATCTCCCCCCAGTGCCAGATATCCCCCCCAGTGCCAGACATCCCCCCCAGTGCCAGATATCCCCCCCCAGTGCCATATATGCCCCAGTGCCAGATATCCCCCCTAGTGCCAGACATCTCCCCCCCAGTGCCATATATGCCCCAGTGCCAGATATCCCCCCCAGTGCCAGATATCCCCCCCCCAGTGCCATATATGCCCCAGTGCCAGATATCCCCCCTAGTGCCAGACATCTCCCCCCCAGTGCCATATATGCCCCAGTGCCAGACATCCCCCCCCCCCAGTGCCAGATATTCCCCCCAGTGCCGCCGTCGCCGCCGCCGCTTATTGGAGGGACACGGAGGGCACAGATCGCCTCTCCTGTGTCCCTCCTGCTGCATCATCTCCGGCGGCCGCGGGTCTAATAGGGGGAAGTGCCGTCCGTGAGCCAATTAGAGCTCACGGACGGCACTTCCCCCTATTAGACCTGCGGCCGCCGGAGATGATGCAGGAGGGACACAGGAGAGGCACACGCTGTGCCGTCTGTGTCCCTCCAACAAGCGGCGGCGGGAAGGAGAAAGCAGACTGACATGCGGGCGCTCGTCCGCATGTCAGTCTGCTGTAATCAGTGGCGCCCCCGCAGCCCCTCGCCCCCAAGCCACCGCGAGGACTGCGGGGGCAGTAGTTACGCCACTGAACACAATAGATGGTCTGTAGTATACTATAGACTGTATCATTCATATTTAACTTATACTGTATGAATAAAATAAGTGGTCAGGAAAAGGTTAACCATCCCGTTATACATAGAGATGAGCGGGTTTGGTTCCTCGGGATCCGAACCCCCCCGAACTTCACCCATTTTACACGGTTCCGAGGCAGACTCGGATCCTTCCGCCTTGCTCGGTTAACCCGAGCGCGCCCAAACGTCATCATCCCGCTGTCGGATTCTCGCGAGATTCGTATTCTACGTAAGGAGCCGCGGGTCGCCGCCATTTTCACTCGTGCATTGGAGATGATAGGGAGAGGACGTGTGCAGCGTACTCTCAGTTGTGTTCAGTGTGCTGCAAATATCTGTGTGCTGCAAATATCTGTGCTCAGTGTGCTTGCAAATATCTGTGCTCAGTGTGCTGAAGTGAAAATATCTACGTTCTCTGCCTGAAAAACGCTCCATATCTGTTCTGCATTGTAGTATATAGTAGGAGGACAGTGCAGAATTTTGATGACCAGTGACCACCAGTATAATATCAGTATGGTACAGTAGTCCACTGCTCTACCTACCTCTGTGTCGTCAAGTATACTATCCATCCATACCTGTGGTGCATTTAATTTTTGCGCAGTATATATATAGTAGGAGGACAGTGCATAATTTTGCTGACCACCAGTATATAATATATAGCAGTACGGTACAATAGGCCACTGCTCTACCTACCTCTGTGTCGTCAAGTACACTATCCATCCATACCTGTGGTGCATTTAAGTTTTGCGCAGTATATATATAGTAGGAGGACAGTGCATAATTTTGCTGACCACCAGTATATAATATATAGCAGTACGGTACAGTAGTCCACTGCTCTACCTACCTCTGTGTCGTTGAGTATACTATCCATCCATACCTGTGGTGCATTTAAGTTTTGCGCAGTATATATATAGTAGGAGGACAGTGCATAATTTTGCTGATCACCAGTATATAATATATAGCAGTACGGTACAGTAGTCCACTGCTCTACCTACCTCTGTGTCGTCAAGTATACTATCCATCCATATTCCATACCTGTGGTGCATTTAAGTTTTGCGCAGTATATATATATATATATATATATATATATATATATATATATAGTAGGAGGACAGTGCATAATTTTGCTGACCACCAGTATATAATGTATAGCAGTATGGTACAGTAGTCCACTGCTCTACCTACCTCTGTGTCGTCAAGTATACTATCCATCCATACCTGTGGTGCATTTAAGTTTTGCGCAGTATATATATAGTAGGAGGACAGTGCATAATTTTGCTTACCACCAGTATATAATATATAGCAGTACGGTACAGTAGTCCACTGCTTTACCTACCTCTGTGTCGTCATGTATACTATCCATCCAGCGACTTTGGTGCACCTCTTTTTTGCTTTGCATCATGTGCTGTTTGGGGACTATTTTTTGAAGTGCCATCCTGTCTGACACTGCAGTGCCACTCCTAGATGGGCCAGGTGTTTGTGTCGGCCACTAGGGTCGCTTAGCTTAGTCACACAGCTACCTCATTGCACCTCTTTTTTTCTTTGCATCATGTGCTGTTTGGGGGACTATTTTTTAAATCTGCCATCCTGTCTGACACTGCAGTGCCACTCCTAGATGGGCCAGGTGTTTGTGTCGGCCACTTGGGTCGCTTAGCTTAGTCACACAGCTACCTCATTGCACCTCTTTTTTTCTTTGCATCATGTGCTGTTTTGGGACTATTTTTTAAATCTGCCATCCCGTCTGACACTGCAGTGCCACTCCGAGATGGGCCAGGTGTTTGTGTCGGCCACTTGGGTCGCATAGCTTAGCCATCCAGCGACCTTGGTGCACCTCTTTTTTTCTTTGCATCATGTGCTGTTTGGGGACTATCTTTTGAAGTGCCATCCTGTCTGACACTGCAGTGCCACTCCTAGATGGGCCAGGTGTTTGTGTCGGCCACTTGGGTCGCTTAGTTTAGCCATCCAGCTACCTCATTGCACCTCTTTTTTCTTTGCATCATGTGCTGTTTGGGGACTATTTTTTGAAGTGCCATCCTGTCTGACACTGCAGTGCCACTCCTAGATGGGCCAGGTGTTTGTGTCGGCTACTTGGGTCGCTTAGCTTAGTCATCCAACGACCTTGGTGTAAATTTTAGGACTAAAAATAATATTGTGAGGTGTGAGGTGTTCAGAATAGACTGGAAATTAGTGGAAATTATGGTTATTGAGGTTAATAATACTATGGGATCAAAGTGACCCCCAAATTCTATGATTTAAGCTGTTTTTGAGGTTTTTTTTTTACAAGCACCCGAATCCGACAAAAAAATTTCAGGGAGGTTTTGCCAAAACGCGTCAGAATCCAAAACATGGCCGCGGAACCGAATCCAAAACCAAAACACAAAACCCGAAAAATGTCCGGTGCACATCACTACTAATTTCCTCTTCCTTTTCTGTAAAATACTTGAAACCCCTGATATTTTTACAATTTCTGTCATTTTTGCAGCAAAACAGTTAGTAGAAAGTATCTAGAAAGTAATATTTATTATAATCTGATTCATAAAATCTATTTCTCACTGTCTCGCTCTCTGTACCTGTCATTGTGCTTGCTGACAACACGGCAAATAATGCTATAACAATATGTAAATGCATTAGCTATGTCAAGGCGTTCGGTATGGTCAATGAAAGCGCTGTTGTGGAAAAGTGGTTAAAGTCACAGAGAAAGCTTTTAGATACAGTATGTCTGCACTGTATTATTTATCATATTAAACTGCAAAAATGTTTGAAAGTCTTCAGTCAACCCTCAGGGTACACAGTATGTTCATTCAAAGCTCTGTAAATTAATTAATGGACTACACAGTGCTTTTACCATACAAAATGTATAACAGATGTTCCTAAAGATGTTTGAAGAATGGTGAGGTTTGCATTGTACAGTATATAGAGGTGTAGCCAGAACTTTGTGGGCCCCATACAACATTTTGAAGGGGTCCCTGTCCCAGCGATTCTATAGCCTCCACTTTCCTCAGCAGTTTTTCATTTTATGCCCCATAATAGTGCCATAGTTCACATTATATCCAATTATAGGGCAGTAAGTACACATTATTCAACACAGTACCCCCAATTCACATTATGACATACAGTGTCCCTAATTCATATTAAGTTACAGTCAGTGATGCAAGTATGGCGGTATGGGGCGATGCTACGTACCGGCAAGAAATTGCCAGCCGGTACGCAGTACCACCGGGCTGACCGCCATGCTTGCAGCCCGCTGCTCTGTCATGGAAGGAGAGGAGAGTGCAACACGGTCCCTCAGTGGCATACTCAGTCAGACTTTGGTCTCCAGCCACTGCGTGTATCTTCTCAACTGAGGCACCAGTTCATTAGCCAATCAGAGCTCGCAGACCGGCAGCCATGGCTCCTGATTGGCTGCCGGTCCATAAGCTCTGATTGGCTAACAAACCGGTGCCTCATTTGAGAAGATACACGCTGCCACCGGAAGTTTTGTACTTATGTGGACTTCATCAGGGGAAATCAGTCTTATTCAGCTAACAAAAAAATGGTTACAGCCAGAGACATTAACTGGACCCCAGATGGTTGAAAGAGTCGTCATGGACCGCTATTTGAGATCTTCACCCATGCTCCTGCGCAAGTGGGTGAGCCATGGAAACCCGGATACTGCTGACCAATTAGTGGACATGGTAGAGAGGTATTTGGCAGCAGAGGAACTACTGATGACCTTGTGCATGTTAAAACAAACCAAACAAACCTCTATTTTAGGGGACTGACGTTCTTAGAAGAGATATAGTCTCAGTACCCAACGTATTTTGTCCTTATGTGGATTTCATCAGGGGAAATCAGTTATAGAGACAAATCTGTTGTAGGCGTCATCCATGAATAATGATTGATCCTCAGAAGGGAGGAATAGCCCCAATATGATTAGATGCAGGCATGCTGCTAATGATTTAATTGAAGCTCCAAATGGAGTAAAGTAGATCTAAGGGATGAGTCAATGATCAAGATTCTTTATGCCAATAAAGTGTGGTTCTGGGATTTAGCAGTTATGTCTAACCGGCAACCACAATCTCTATTTCTAATTCGTCAATTTGTATTGAAGGATTTCTAGCAAGATGTGAATGTGTCTTCTCCCAAAGAGCAAGTCCTTGCTCTTTGGGAGGAGACACATTTACATCTTGCTAGAGATCCTGCAATACAAATTGCAGAATTTAGAAATAGAGATTGTGGTTGCCGGTACTGTCGATCTACCATCTGGATGCCCAGAAAATGGGAGATGACAAGCTCCCATTTTCTACACTGCTGGGCATCGCCACCCCCCAAATTGCCATGCTGCGGCTGGGCACACTGCATGCGTTTTTGCAGAACAAGATCTGCACTTGTGCAGAGTGGAATCTGTGCTGCTGGGGCAGATTTCTCATTGTCGGGTTTGCGTACAATACACAATTAGGCTTGAACAATGAACCATCTGGTTAGAACCAAAGGAGAAA
Source organism: Pseudophryne corroboree (assembly GCF_028390025.1). Classification (NCBI taxonomy): domain Eukaryota; kingdom Metazoa; phylum Chordata; class Amphibia; order Anura; family Myobatrachidae; genus Pseudophryne; species Pseudophryne corroboree. The sequence continues at coordinate 1,037,591,099 of NC_086444.1, forward strand.
CAGAAACATTTAACTCTCCTAAAGAGAAAGGTTTCTCAGTCCATACTTTTTTTTCTATGTAATCTAAGGAAACACTATTACCTATATACAGTATAGTGATGTGCACCGGAAATTTTTCGGATTTTGTGTTTGGTTTTGGGTTCGGTTTCGCGGCCGTGTTTTGGGTTCAGACGCGTTTTGGCAAAACCTCACCGAAATTTTTTTGTCGGATTCGGGTGTGTTTTGGATTCGGGTGTGTTTTTAAAAAAAAAACTTAAAAAACAGCTTAAATCATAGAATTTGGGGGTCATTTTGATCCCATAGTATTATTAACCTCAATAATCATAATTTCCACTCATTTTCAGTCTATTCTGAACACCTCACATCTCACAATATTATTTTTAGTCCTAAAATTTGCACCGAGGTCGCTGGATGGCTAAGCGACCCAAGTGGCCGACACAAACACCTGGCCCATCAAGGAGTGGCACTGCAGTGTCAGACAGGATGGCCCTTCAAAAAAATTGTCCCCAAACAGCACATGATGCAAAGAAAAAAAGAGGCGCAATGAGGTAGCTGTGTGACTAAGATAAGCGACCCAAGTGGCCGACACAAACACCTGGCCCATCTAGGAGTGGCACTGCAGTGTCAGACAGGATGGCACTTCAAAAAAATACTCCCCAAACAGCACATGATGCAAAGAAAAAAAGAGGCGCACCAAGGTCGCTGTGTGAGTAAGCTAAGCGACACAAGTGGCCAACACAAACACCTGGCCCATCTAGGAGTGGCACTGCAGTATCACGCAGGATGGCCCTTCAAAAAAATACTCCCCAAACAGCACATGATGCAAATAAAAAAAGAGGCACAATGAGGTAGCTGTGTGACTAAGCTAAGCGACCCAAGTGGCCGACACAAACACCTGGCCCATCTAGGAGTGGCACTGCAGTGTCACGCAGGATGGCCCTTCAAAAAAATACTCCCCAAACAGCACATGACGCAAAGAAAAAAAGAGGCGCAATGAGATAGCTGTGTGACTAAGCTAAGCGACCCAAGTGGCCGACACAAACACCTGGCCCATCTAGGAGTGGCACCGCAGTGTCACGCAGGATGGCCCTTCAAAAAAATACTCCCCAAACAGCACATGATGCAAAGAAAAAAAGAGGCGCAATGAGGTAGCTGTGTGACTAAGATAAGCGACCCAAGTGGCCGACACAAACACCTGGCCCATCTAGGAGTGGCACTGCAGTGTCAGACAGGATGGCACTTCAAAAAAATACTCCCCAAACAGCACATAATGCAAAGAAAAAAAGAGGCGCAATGAGGTAGCTGTGTGACTAAGCTAAGCGACCCAATTGGCCGACACAAACACCTGGCCCATCTAGGAGTGGCACTGCAGTGTCAGACAGGATGGCACTTCAAAAAAATACTCCCCAAACAGCACATGATGCAAAGAAAAAAAGAGGCGTAATGAGGTAGCTGTGTGACTAAGCTAAGCGACCCAAGTGGCCGACACAAACACCTGCCCCATCTAGGAGTGGCACTGCAGTGTCAGACAGGATGGCACTTGCACATGATGCAAAGAAAAAAAAAGGTGCAATGAGGTAGCTGTGTGACTAAGATAAGCGACCCAAGTGGCCGACACAAACATCTGGCCCATCTAGGAGTGGCACTGAAGTGTCACGCAAAATGGCCCTTTAAAAAAATACTCCCCAAACAGCACATGATGCAAAGAAAAAAAGAGGCGCACCAAGGTCGCTGTGTGACTAAGCTAAGCGACACAAGTGGCCGACACAAACACCTGGCCCATCTAGGAGTGGCACTGCAGTGTCACGCAGGATGGCCCTTCAAAAAAATACTCCCTAAACAGCACATGATGCAAAGAAAAAAAGAGGCGCAATGAGGTAGCTGTGTGACTAAGCTAAGCGACCCTAGTGGCCGACACAAACACCTGGCCCATCTAGGAGTGGCACCGCAGTGTCACGCAGGATGGCCCTTCAAAAAAATACTCCCCAAACAGCACATGATGCAAAGAAAAAAAGAGGCGCAATGAGGTAGCTGTGTGACTAAGATAAGCGACCCAAGTGGCCGACACAAACACCTGGCCCATCTAGGAGTGGCACTGCAGTGTCAGACAGGATGGCACTTCAAAAAAATACTCCCCAAACAGCACATAATGCAAAGGGAAAAAAAGGCGCAATGAGGTAGCTGTGTGACTAAGCTAAGCGACCCAATTGGCCGACACAAACACCTGGCCCATCTAGGAGTGGCACTGCAGTGTCAGACAGGATGGCACTTCAAAAAAATACTCCCCAAACAGCACATGATGCAAAGAAAAAAAGAGGCGTAATGAGGTAGCTGTGTGACTAAGCTAAGCGACCCAAGTGGCCGACACAAACACCTGGCCCATCTAGGAGTGGCACTGCAGTGTCAGACAGGATGGCACTTCAAAAAAATACTCCCCAAACAGCACATAATGCAAAGAAAAAAAGAGGCGCACCAAGGTCGCTGTGTGACTAAGCTAAGCGACACAAGTGGCCGACACAAACACCTGGCCCATCTAGGAATGGCACTGCAGTGTCACGCAGGATGGCCCTTCAAAAAAATACTCCCCAAACAGCACATGATGCAAAGAAAAAAAAAAGGCGCAATGAGGTAGCTGTGTGACTAAGATAAGCGACCCAAGTGGCCGACACAAACATCTGGCCCATCTAGGAGTGGCACTGCAGTGTCACGCAAAATGGCCCTTCAAAAAAATACTCCCCAAACAGCACATGATGCAAAGAAAAAAAGAGGCGCACCAAGGTCGCTGTGTGACTAAGCTAAGCGACACAAGTGGCCGACACAAACACCTGGCCCATCTAGGAGTGGCACTGCAGTGTCACGCAGGATGGCCCTTCAAAAAAATACTCCCTAAACAGCACATAATGCAAAGAAAAAAAGAGGCGCAATGAGGTAGCTGTGTGACTAAGCTAAGCGACCCTAGTGGCCGACACAAACACCTGGCCCATCTAGGAGTGGCACTGCAGTGTCAGACAGGATGGCCCTTCAAAAAAATACTCCCCAAACAGCACATGATGCAAAGAAAAAAAGAGGCGCACCAAGGTCGCTGTGTGACTAAGCTAAGCGACACAAGTGGCCGACACAAACACCTGGCCCATCTTGGAGTGGCACTGCAGTGTCAGACAGGATAGCACTTCAAAAAAATTGTCCCCAAACAGCACATGATGCAAAGAAAAATGAAAGAAAAAAGAGGTGCAAGATGGAATTGTCCTTGGGCCCTCCCACCCACCCTTATGTTGTATAAACAGGACATGCACACTTTAACGAACCCATCATTTCAGTGACAGGGTCTGCCACACGACTGTGACTGAAATGACTGGTTGGTTTGGGCCCCCACCAAAAAAGAAGCAATCAATCTCTCCTTGCACAAACTGGCTCTATAGAGGCAAGATGTCCACCTCCTCCTCATCGTCCGATTCATCACCCCTTTTACTGTGTACATCCCCCTCCTCACAGATTATTAATTCGTCCCCACTGGAATCCACCATCTCAGGTCCCCGTGTACTTTCTGGAGGCAATTGCTGCTGGTGAATGTCTCCACGGAGGAATTGATTATAATTCATTTTAATGAACATCATCTTCTCCACATTTTCTGGAAGTAACCTCGTACGCCGATTGCTGACAAGGTGAGCGGCTGCACTAAACACTCTTTCGGAGTACACACTGGAGGGAGGGCAACTTAGGTAGAATAAAGCCAGTTTCTGCAAGGGCCTCCAAATTGCCTCTTTTTCCTGCCAGTGTACGTACGGACTGTCTGACGTGCCTACTTGGATGCGGTCACGCATATAATCCTCCACCATTCTTTCAATGGTGAGAGAATCATATGCAGTGACAGTAGACGACATGTCATTAATCGTTGGCAGGTCCTTCAGTCCGGACCAGATGTCAGCACTCGCTCCAGACTGCCCTGCATCACCGCCAGCGGGTGGGCTCGGAATTCTTAGCCTTTTCCTCGCACCCCCAGTTGCAGGAGAATGTGAAGGAGGAGCTGTTGACGGGTCACGTTCCGCTTGACTTGACAATTTTCTCACCAGCAGGTCTTTGAACCCCTGCAGACTTGTGTCTGCCGGAAAGAGAGATAAAACGTAGGTTTTAAATCTAGGATCGAGCACGGTGGCCAAAATGTAGTGCTCTGATTTCAACAGATTGACCACCCGTGAATCCTGGTTAAGCGAATGAAGGGCTCCATCCACAAGTCCCACATGCCTAGCGGAATCACTCTGTTTTAGCTCCTCCTTCAATGTCTCCAGCTTCTTCTGCGAAAGCCTGATGAGGGGAATGACCTGACTCAGGCTGGCAGTGTCTGAACTGACTTCACGTGTGGCAAGTTCAAAGGGTTGCAGAACCTTGCACAACGTTGAAATCATTCTCCACTGCGCTTGAGACAGGTGCATTCCACCTCCTTTGCCTATATCGTGGCCAGATGTATAGGCTTGAATGGCCTTTTGCTGCTCCTCCATCCTCTGAAGCATATAGAGGGTTGAATTCCACCTCGTTACCACCTCCTGCTTCAGATGATGGCAGGGCAGGTTCAGGTATTTTTGGTGGTGCTCCAGTCTTCTGTACGCGGTGCCTGAACGCCGAAAGTGGCCCGCAATTCTTCGGGCCACCGACAGCATCTCTTGCACGCCCCTGTCAAGGTATGTGCAAAACATGGGACGTGCAGGAATTTGCCCAGATGTAATGCACGCACAATATTGCTGGCGTTGTCCGATGTCACAAATCCCCAGGAGAGTCCAATTGGTGTAAGCCATTCTGCGATGATCTTCCTCAGTTGCCGTAAGAGGTTTTCAGCTGTGTGCGTATTCTGGAAAGCGGTGATACAAAAAGCAGCCTGTCTAGGAACGATTTGGCGTTTGCGAGATGCTGCTACTGGTGCCGCCGCTGCTGTTCTTGCAGCGGGAGGCAATACATCTACCCAGTGGGCTGTCACAGTCATATAGTCCTGAGTCTGCCCTGCTCCACTTGTCCACATGTCCGTGGTTAAGTGGACATTGGGTACAACTGCATTTTTTAGGACACTGGTGAGTCTTTTTCTGAGGTCTGTGTACATTTTCGGTATCGCCTGCCTAGAGAAATGGAACCTAGATGGTATTTGGTACCGGGGACACAGTACCTCAATCAAGTCTATAGTTGGCTCTGAATTAACGATGGATACCGGAACCACGTTTCTCACCGCCCAGGCTGCCAAGGCCTCAGTTATCCGCTTTGCAGCAGGATGACTGCTGTGATATTTCATCTTCCTCGCAAAGGACTGTTGAAAAGTCAATTGCTTACTGGAAGTAGTACAAGTGGTCTTCCGACTTCCCCTCTGGGATGACGATCGACTCCCAGCAGCAACAACAGCAGCGCCAGCAGCAGTAGGCGTTACACTCAAGGATGCATCGGAGGAATCTCAGGCAGGAGAGGACTCGTCAGACTTGCCAGTGACATGGCCTGCAGGACTATTGGCTTTCCTGGGTAAGGAGGAAATTGACACTGAGGGAGTTGGTGTTGTGGTTTGCAGGAGCTTGGTTACAAGAGGAAGGGATTTACTGGTCAGTGGACTGCTTCCACTGTCGCCCAAAGTTTTTGAACTTGTCACTGACTTATGATGAATGCGCTGCAGGTGACGTATAAGGGAGGATGTTCCGAGGTGGTTAACGTCCTTACCCCTACTTATTACAGCTTGACAAAGGCAACACACGGCTTGACACCTGTTGTCCGCATTTGTGTTGAAATAATTCCACACCGAAGAGCTAATTTTTTTTGTATTTTGACCAGGCATGTCAATGGCTATATTCCTCCCACGGACAACAGGCGTCTCCCCGGGTGCCTGACTTAAACAAACCACCTCACCATCAGAATCCTCCTTGTCAATTTCCTCCCCAGCGTCAGCAACACCCATATCCTCATCCTGGTGTACTTCAACACTGACATCTTCAATTTGACTATCAGGAACTGGACTGCGGGTGCTCCTTCCAGCACTTGCAGGGGGCGTGCAAATGGTGGAAGGCGCAAGCTCTTCCCGTCCAGTGTTGGGAAGGTCAGGCATCGCAACCGACACAATTGGACTCTCCTTGGGGATTTGTGATTTCGAAGAACGCACAGTTCTTTGCTTTGCTTTTGCCAGCTTAAGTCTTTTCTTTTTTCTAGCGAGAGGATGAGTGCTTCCATCCTCATGTGAAGCTGAACCACTAGCCATGAACATAGGCCAGGGCCTCAGCCAATCCTTGCCACTCCGTGTCGTAAATGGCATATTGGCAAGTTTACGCTTCTCCTCAGACGCTTTTAATTTTGATTTTTGGGTCATTTTACTGATCTTTTGTGTTTTGGATTTTACATGCTCTGTACTATGACATTGGGCATCGGCCTTGGCAGACGACGTTGATGGCATTTCATCGTCTCGGCCATGACTAGTGGCAGCAGCTTCAGTACGAGGTGGAAGTGGATCTTGATCTTTCCCTATTTTTTTAACCTCCACATTTTTGTTCTCCATATTTTAATGCGCACAACTAAAAGGCACCACAGGTATACAATGTAGATGGATGGATAGTATACTTTATGGATGACGAGTGACGACACAGAGGTAGGTACAGCAGTGGCCTACCGTACTGCTATATACAGTATAATGGACCTGGTGGACACTGTCAGCAGACTGCGTTTATAGTATAAAAAAAAAGACACCACAGGTATACAATGTAGATGGATGGATAGTATACTTATGGACGACGAGTGACGACACAGAGGTAGGTACAGCAGTGGCCTACCGTACTGCTATATACAGTATAATGGACCTGGTGGACACTGTCAGCAGACTGCGTTTATAGTATAAAAAAAAAGACACCACAGGTATACAATGTAGATGGATGGATACTTAGTATACTTATGGACGATGAGTGACGACACAGAGGTAGGTACAGCAGTGGCCTACCGTACTGCTATATACAGTATAATGGACCTGGTGGACACTGTCAGCAGACTGCATTTATAGTATAAAAAAAAAGACACCACAGGTATACAATGTAGATGGATGGATAGTATACTTATGGACGACGAGTGACGACACAGAGGTAGGTACAGCAGTGGCCTACCGTACTGCTATATACAGTATAATGGACCTGGTGGACACTGTCAGCAGACTGCGTTTATAGTATAAAAAAAAGACACCACAGGAGTTTTCAGGCAGACAAACGTATACTGGTGGTCACTGTCAGCAAAACTGTGCACTGTACTCCTGCTATAGCTGCTCCCCAGTACCCACAATTAAGCAGTGTGAGCACTCAGCACAGATATATCATGCAGCACACTGAGCACAGATATGGTATGGAGCGTTTTTTTCAGGCAGAGAACGGATAAAAAACTGGTGGTCACTATTAGCAAAACTCTGCACTGTACTCCTCCTAACAGCTGCTACCCAATCCTCCCCACAATAAGCTAAGCAATCAGATCAACTGTGTAGTATATAACTATATAAACGGAGAGGACGCCAGCCACGTCCTCTCCCTATCAATCTCAATGCACGTGTGAAAATGGCGGCGACGCGCGGCTGCTTATATAGAATCCGAATCTCGCGAGAATCCGATAGCGGGATGATGACGTTCGGGCGCGCTCGTGTTAACCGAGCCATACGGGAGAATCCGAGTATGGCTCGGACCCGTCTGAAAAGGGTGAAGTTCGGGGGGGTTCGGTTTCTCGGAAACCGAACCCACTCATCACTAATACAGTATATATATTATTTGAGCTTCATTTCTTCTCATTAGGTGAATATGGCTGGCTTGTACAAATTAATGTAATAGCAATTGGATGTTCTAGCTACAGTATTCCTTCCTTTATTATTGTTAATAATGATGGGAAACTATCTTGCCAGCAAGCTGCCTAGTTTGTTACTCCATTGAAAATGATGAATGGAAAATATAATATAAAAGTATGTATTTTTATGACCTCTTTTTGTTTAATTAGAAAAGTGCTTAAATGGATGCAATTTCCTCTATTACAAATTACAAATTTATGGGCTTCCCATATTGTAAGATTTCAGGGCATGGGGTATTGTTCAGAATCATTTATTCATCAATGGGTTTTTCATTGTGAGATGTACAGTAATACAGAATTCCTTAACCCAAAGCTATTTCTTTTACCAAGATAGTTTGGGATGGTCTATGAAGAACACTGTATGTACGTAGATAGATAGATAGATAGATAGATAGATAGATAGATAGATAGATAGATAGATAGATACTTTATTCTGGTGTAAATAAGATGGGCTTTGGATTCCAAAGGTTTATCTCACACGGTCACCCCAGCAAGTTCTTTTTATAATAGCTGAAAATTATTGCTCATGGGAAGTGGAACTCAGATCTAGATCCATTAGGTATTCTCCATCTTGTTAGATGCTGCATGTGGTTTGGAGCTGCTTAGACTTCATCATCCTCCCTGCTACAGTATTTCTCATATCCCAGCCACACTGTTGGATCTGTTTTGGTAAAGGAGAATTATCTGTTAAGAAGTCTTGACATGCAGCAAAATCAGTCAATGTGTCCTGGATCTCAGAGGGTGGCTTATGTCCCACTATGGAGAACTGGGAGGCTCCATGGTTAATGTGATGGTTTCAGAACTCATATCTGGATAACTATATAAGTTTACATCGCTGGATGGTGTGCCATTAACAGTCTGGATAGGTCTGGACAGTCTGGATAGGTCTGGTCTCTATAAGGGTATCCAGTCTCAAGGTCGACCACACTTAGGTCAACCACTATTGGTCATCAGTAAGTAGGTCGACATGGTTTCCAGGTTGACATGACAGAAGGTCGACATGAGTTTTTCACATTTTTTAGATTTTTTTAACTTTTGCATGCTTTGCGATCCACGTGGACTACAATCGGGAATAGTAACCTGTGCCGAGCGCAGTGGTAGCAGAGCGAGGCACCTTGCCGCTCACCATGTGAGGGGACACAGTGCACTAATTGGGGATCCCCGTCACTTTACAGAGAAAACGACACCATTTTTTTTAACTCATGTCGACCTTCTGTCATGGCGACCTTGTATATGTTGACCTAGAGACCCTGTTAACCTAGAAACCATGTCGACTTACTTACTGTTGACCAATAGTGGTCGACCTAGACACTGTCGACCTAAGTGTGGTCGACCCTATGATCCACAACCCTCTATACGTGGTAGCTTGCAAAAGGCATGTACAGTATAAGCAGGACATTTAAAATGGCAATACTATTCAAAGCATAAGAAGCCATGCTTTGCTTTGAATAGTATTGGTGTTTTAAATTGCCTGCTTAAACACAGCAAGAAGCGGCATATTGATTTTCTTCTTTGATGATGGGTAATGTGTATTTATTTATTTAACCCTTTCATACATAGAGGCTACTAAAGTGGACAGATGTTTTTCAGTCATATCTCCTATAGAAATCTTTTGACATCATTCGTGCACTGTGGACTCCATTCAGCATCAGTTGCAGTTTCTACATTCTTAGCAGAAACTGCTACTGGGGATGCCCAATGCAGGGCAAGGCTGCCCAGAATGAGAAGGTCCCTCCTGCCATGTGATCACAATCTAATTGCAAATGCACAGCAATTAGATTGTGATCTCATGAAACTATGGATGACCCTTGCCTCTGCAGCCTAGCTGTGAAGGCAGGCACACCGCCACCATATTTTTTATCGGAACGGCTGCATGTGATGTCACACAGCTGCCCCACAAACGGAGCTGACCCACCCCCATTTTGACTGTCTCGTCACCACAACGCCACACCGCGGATGCCTCTGCCTGTCAGTCAGAGGTATTCACATCAATGCATTGTGATCACATTGGTCGGCCCTGTGTGTACACACTGGATGGAAAACCAGCGATTGTGATTGCAAAGCAACCTGAATTATGGCCAGTGTCCTCTTCTCTAAAGGCTTTTTTAATTCCTACACAAAACAAATTAAATTGCTGAGAAAAGTTCACCAGAACTACATGGATTTCTATAAAATATTTTTACTCAACGCATTTCAAGGATTCTCTCCCCTTTGTCAAGAAGAGCACTTCTTGACAAAGGGCAGAGAATCCTTGAAACGCGTTGAAGTTATCCATGCTGTGACGAACACCTACCTTTTACGGGACGTTGTTGCTGCAGTTTTCATGTTTGTTTTATTTTATGAATAAAACCAGTGTATTTTTTATGCAGGTCGGTTTGGCTGCTTCCTGTCCACCACGTATGGGGGCCGTTTGAAAGATACCTTTCAGTGCACTCGAGACTGAATTCAAATGTAAGTGTCATTCTGTGTGACCATTATCTGTGATAGGATTGATTTCATCCAGACCGGTTCAAAGAAACCTTTATAGGAACGCGAGGTTGAACTTTTATGTAAGTGTCTTTTCAACCCCGTGTTAACACCTGTGCACTGATCTGGAGGAAGCCACAAAGATTGGAGTGTATTTGCATTATCTTTTAAAGTTTTAATACTTTAGAGAGCGCCTGTTTTTCATCATTTTACAATTTTTGTTTATGTGTTTGGGGATTCTGGAGGGTGAATTCCAATCGATTTAAAACGGCACCTTAAAACTGCAGCGCAGGACTACATACGTATATTTTGTGTGAACCTAATGACCATGTTGACCTATTGCATGTTGACCAATAGTGGTCGACCTAATGACTGTTGACCTAAGTCTTGTCGACCTAATGACCGTAAGCTGAAGAAAGTGCTATAGCAACTAAATTTGTTACAACATTATAAAAAAGCAGTAAACCAATAACAATTATACACTTAATTGTACCATAAACCATTAAAAGTTTCAATATCAATCAGTATGTGGGCATTCAGATAATAATCAAGTTTAGCAATTAGTAGTGTAAATAGTAACAGTAGTAGATAAGCCTTCACATTTTCTGCCAGTTACAAACATTACTAGTAAGAAGAGTGGTCCAATTAGATGGTGACGGTAAAAGTATTAGGCACAGTGTTAGTCACTAGTAGGCAGTAAAAGGAGCAGTTACCTATACAAGGAACAAAGGAAAAAAAACATTAAGGTCGCTCACAAATTGGTCCTGTGTGACTTAATTTTGTTTTGATATATTTACGTGTATATTTTATTAATGGAATACATATATTGTTTTATCAGTGTTCAAACCAACAGCTGTATTGTGAGCGCCTTATTGCTTTTTTCGCGTGCGTGCGTGTGGGTGTGTGGGGGTGGGTGTGTGTAACAGCAACTGCTATAAAAAATAAGAATTTACTTACCGATAATTCTATTTCTCGTAGTCCGTAGTGGATGCTGGGGACTCCGTAAGGACCATGGGGAATAGCGGCTCCGCAGGAGACAGGGCACAAAAGTAAAAGCTTTAGGATCAGGTGGTGTGCACTGGCTCCTCCCCCTATGACCCTCCTCCAAGCCTCAGTTAGGATACTGTGCCCGGACGAGCGTACACAATAAGGAAGGATTTTGAATCCCGGGTAAGACTCATACCAGCCACACCAATCACACTGTACAACCTGTGATCTGAACCCAGTTAACAGCATGATAACAGCGGAGCCTCTGAAAAGATGGCTCACAACAATAATAACCCGATTTTTGTAACAATAACTATGTACAAGTATTGCAGACAATCCGCACTTGGGATGGGCGCCCAGCATCCACTACGGACTACGAGAAATAGAATTATCGGTAAGTAAATTCTTATTTTCTCTGACGTCCTAAGTGGATGCTGGGGACTCCGTAAGGACCATGGGGATTATACCAAAGCTCCCAAACGGGCGGGAGAGTGCGGATGACTCTGCAGCACCGAATGAGAGAACTCCAGGTCCTCCTCAGCCAGGGTATCAAATTTGTAGAATTTTTCAAACGTGTTTGCCCCTGACCAAGTAGCAGCTCGGCAAAGTTGTAAAGCCGAGACCCCTCGGGCAGCCGCCCAAGATGAGCCCACCTTCCTTGTGGAATGGGCATTTACATATTTTGGCTGTGGCAGGCCTGCCACAGAATGTGCGAGCTGAATTGTACTACACATCCAACCAGCAACCGTCTGCTTAGAAGCAAGAGCACCCAGTTTGTTGGGTGCATACAGGATAACAGCAAGTCAGTTTTCCTGACTCCAGCTGTCCTGGAAATCTATATTTTCAGGGCCCTGACAACATCTAGCAACTTGGAGTCCTCCAAGTCCCTAGTAGCCGCAGGTACCACAATAAGCTGGTTCAGGTGAAACGCTGACACCACCTTAGGGAGAAACTGGGGACGAGTCCGCAGCTCTGCCCTGTCCGAATGGACAATCAGATATGGGCTTTTGTGAGACAAAGCCGCCAATTCTGACACTCGCCTGGCCGAGGCCAGGGCCAACAGCATGGTCACTTTCCATGTGAGATATTTCAAATCCACAGATTTGAGCGGTTTAAACCAATGTGATTTGAGGAATCCCAGAACTACGTTGAGATCCCACAGTGCCACTGGAGGCACAAAAGGGGGTTGTATATGCAGTACTCCCTTGACAAACTTCTGGACTTCAGGAACTGAAGCCAATTTTTTCTGGAAGAAAATTGACAGGGCCGAAATTTGAACCTTAATGGACCCCAATTTGAGGCCCATAGACACTCCTGTTTGTAGGAAATGCAGGAATCGACCGAGTTGAAATTCCTCCGTGGGGCCTTCCTGGCCTCACACCATGCAACATATTTTCGCCAAATGCGGTGATAATGTTGTGCGGTCACCTCCTTCCTGGCTCTGACCAGGGTAGGGATGACCTCTTCCGGAATGCCTTTTTCCCTTAGGATCCGGCGTTCAACCGCCATGCCGTCAAACGCAGCCGCGGTAAGTCTTGGAACAGACATGATCCTTGCTGAAGCAAGTCCCTTCTTAGTATCTCTTGAAGTTCCGGGTACCAAGTCCTTCTTGGCCAATCCGGAGCCACGAGTATAGTTCTTACTCCTCTCCGTCTTATAATTCTCAGTACCTTGGGTATGAGAGGCAGAGGAGGGCACACATACACCGACTGGTACACCCACGGTGTTACCAGAGCGTCCCAGCTATTGCCTGAGGGTCACTTGACCTGGCGCAATACCTGTCCAGTTTTTTGTTCATACTGGACGCCATCATGTCCACCTTTGGTCTTTCCCAACGGTTCACAATCATGTGGAAGACTTCCAGATGAAGTCCCCACTCTCCCGGGTGGAGGTCGTTCCTGCTGAGGAAGTCTGCTTCCCAGTTGTCCACTCCCGGAATGAACACCGCTGACAGTGTTATCACATGATTTTTCGCCCAGCGAAGAATCCTTGCTGCCATTGCCCTCCTGCTTCTTGTGCCGCCCTGTCTGTTTACGTGGGCGACTGCCGTGATGTTGTCCGACTGGATCAGCACCTGTTGACTTTGAAGCAGAGGTCTTCCTAGGCTCAGAGCATTGTAAATTGCCCTTAGCTGCAGTATATTTATGTGGAGAGAAGTCTCCAGACTTGACCACACTCCTTGGAAATTTCTTCCCTGTGTGACTGCTCCCCAGCCTCTCAGGCTGGCATCCGTGGTCACCAGAACCCAGTCCTGAATGCCGAATGTGCTGCCCTCTAGTAGATGAGCACTCTGCAGCCACCACAGAAGAGACACCCTTGTCCTTGGAGACAGGATTATCCGCTGATGCATCTGAAGATGCGATCCGGACCATTCGTCCAGCAGATCCCACTGAAAAATTCTTGCGTGAAATCTGCCGAATGGAATCGCTTCGTAAGAAGCCACCATTTTTCCCAGGACTCTTCTGCATTGATGCACTGACACTTGGCCTGGTTTTAGGAGGTTTTCTGACTAGCTCGGATAACTCCCTGGCTTTCTCCTCCGGGAGAAACACCTTTTTCTGGACTGTGTCCAGAATCATCCCTAGGAACAGCAGACGTGTCGTCGGAATCAGCTGCGATTTTGGAATATTTAGAATCCACCCGTGCTGTCGTAGAACTACTTGAGATAGTGCTACTCCGACCTCCAACTGTTCTCTGGACCTTGCCCTTATCAGGAGATTGTCCAAGTAAGGGATAATTAAGACGCCTTTTCTTTGAAGAAGAATCATCATTTCGGCCATTACCTTGGTAAAGACCCGGGGTGCCGTGGACAATCCAAACGGCAGCGTCTGAAACTGATAGTGACAGTTCTGTACCACGAACCTGAGGTACCCTTGGTGAGAAGGGCAAATTGGGACATGGAGGTAAGCATCCTTGATGTCCAGAGACACCATATAGTCCCCTTCTTCCTGGTTCGCTATCACTGCTCTGAGTGACTCCATCTTGATTTGAACCTTTGTATGTAAGTGTTCAAAGATTTCAGATTTAGAATAGGTCTCACCGAGCCGTCTGGCTTCAGTACCACAAATAGTGTGGAATAATACCCCTTTCCTTGTTGTAGGAGGGGTACCTTGATTATCACCTGCTGGGAATACAGCTTGTGAAATTGTTTCCAATACTGCCTCCCTGTCGGAGGGAGACGTTGGTAAAGCAGACTTCAGGAACCTGCGAGGGGGAGACGTCTCGAATCTCCAATCTGTACCCCTGGGATACTACTTGTAGGATCCAGGGGTCCACTTGCGAGTGAGTTCCTGGGAAGGGGCTGCCTGCTGCAGTCTTCTTCCCTTTCCTCTACCCCTGGGCAGATATGACTGGCCTTTTGCCCGCTTGCCCTTATGGGGACGAAAGGACTGAGGCTGAAAAGACGGTGTCTTTTTCTGCTGAGATGTGACTTGGGGTAAAAAGGGTGGATTTTCCAGCTGTTGCCGTGGCCACCAGGTCCGATGGACCGACCCCAAATAACTCCTCCCCTTTATACGGCAATACTTCCATGTGCCGTTTGGAATCTGCATCACCTGACCACTGTCGTGTCCATAAACATCTTCTGGCAGATATGGACATCGCACTTACTCTTGATGCCAGAGTGCAAATATTCCTCTGTGCATCTCGCATATATAGAAATGCATCCTTTAAATGCTCTATAGTCAATAAAATACTGTCCCTGTCAAGGGTATCAATATTTTCAGTCAGGGAATCCGACCAAGCCACCCCAGCGCTGCACATCCAGGCTGAGGCGATCGCTGGTCGCAGTATAACACCAGTATGTGTGTATATACTTTTTAGGATATTTTCCAGCCTCCTATCAGCTGGCTCCTTGAGGGCGGCCGTATCTGGAGACGGTAACGCCACTTGTTTTGATAAGCATGTGAGCGCCTTATCCACCCTAAGGGGTGTTTCCCAACGCGCCCTAACTTCTGGCGGGAAAGGGTATAACGCCAATCATTTTCTATCGGGGGAAACCCACGCATCATCACACACTTTATTTAATTTATCTGATTCAGGAAAAACTACAGGTAGTTTTTTCACACCCCACATAATACCCTTTTTTGTGGTACTTGTAGTATCAGAAATATGTAACACCTCCTTCATTGCCCTTAACATGTAACGTGTGGCCCTAATGGAAAATACGTTTGTTTCTTCACCGTCGACACTGGAGTCAGTGTCCGTGTCTGTGTCGACCGACTGAGGTAAATGGGCGTTTTAAAGCCCCTGACGGTGTTTGAGACGCCTGGACAGGTACTAATTGGTTTGCCGGCCGTCTCATGTCGTCAACCGACCTTGCAGCGTGTTGACATTATCACGTAATTCCCTAAATAAGCCATCCATTCCGGTGTCGACTCCCTAGAGAGTGACATCACCATTACAGGCAATTGCTCCGCCTCCTCACCAACATCGTCCTCATACATGTCGACACACACGTACCGACACACAGCACACACACAGGGAATGCTCTGATAGAGGACAGGACCCCACTAGCCCTTTGGGGAGACAGAGGGAGAGTTTGCCAGCACACACCAAAACGCTATAATTATACAGGGAACAACCTTATATAAGTGTTTTCCCTTATAGCATCTTAATATATAATAATATCGCCAAATAAGTGCCCCCCCTCTCTGTTTTAACCCTGTTTCTGTAGTGCAGTGCAGGGGAGAGCCTGGGAGCCTTCCTAGCAGCGGAGCTGTGTAGGAAAATGGCGCTGTGTGCTGAGGAGAATAGGCCCCGCCCCCTTTTCGGCGGGCTTCTTCTCCCGTTTTTCTGACAACCTGGCAGGGGTTAAATACATCAATATAGCCCCAGAGGCTATATGTGATGTATTTTTAGCCAGCATAGGTACTTTCATTGCTGCCCAGGGCGCCCCCCCCAGCGCCCTGCACCCTCAGTGACCGTTGGTGTGAAGTGTGCTGAGAGCAATGGCGCACAGCTGCCGTGCTGTGCGCTACCTTAAGAAGACTGGGAAGTCTTCAGCCGCCGATTTCTGGACCTCTTCTCTCTTCAGCATCTGCAAGGGGGTCGGCGGCGCGGCTCCGGTGACCCATCCAGGCTGTACCTGTGATCGTCCCTCTGGAGCTAGTGTCCAGTAGCCTAAGAAGCCAATCCATCCTGCACGCAGGTGAGTTCACTTCTTCTCCCCTAAGTCCCTCGTTGCAGTGAGCCTGTTGCCAGCAGGACTCACTGAAAATAAAAAACCTAACAAAACTTTTACTCTAAGCAGCTCTTTAGGAGAGCCACCTAGATTGCACCCTTCTCGGCCGGGCACAAAAACCTAACTGAGGCTTGGAGGAGGGTCATAGGGGGAGGAGCCAGTGCACACCACCTGATCCTAAAGCTTTTACTTTTGTGCCCTGTCTCCTGCGGAGCCGCTATTCCCCATGGTCCTTACGGAGTCCCCAGCATCCACTTAGGACGTCAGAGAAAGGTGGATAACTACAAACCCTTATAAATACACAGCAAAACAGGAATGATGGTAGCACTGAGGAGTATGCTGCAGCTGATTGATGTTAGGAAATTGAACAAGAAAACAGACGCGTTCGCACAAAAACGCAAACATTAGATGCGTTTCACATACCGAACCCTACAAATATAACGCAGCAGTTGAAATAAGAACCAGCAGCAATAAAACTATCCTAAAGCTCAGAGATCACCTTTAATGTGACGTGTTTCATCACTAGTGAGTGGTTTCTCCATATCCGTGTAATAACTGTACCAACCCCACTGGCTATTTAAAGTATTTACAACCAAGTGTACACAATGTTATCCATTCATACTACAGGTTGAGTATCCCTTATCCAAAATGCTTGGGACCAGAAGTATTTTGGATATGGGATTTTTCCGTATTTTGGAATAATTGCATACCATAATGAGATATCATGGTGAAGGGACCTAAATCTAAGCACAGAATGCATTTATGTTACATATACACCTTATACACACAGCCTGAAGGTCATTGTAGCCAATATTTTTAATAACATTGTGCATTAAACAAAGTGTGTGTACATTGAGCCATCAGAAAACAAAGGTTTCACTATCTCACTCTCACTCAAAAAAATAAGAATTTACTCACCGGTAATTCTATTTCTCGTAGTCCGTAGTGGATGCTGGGAACTCCGTAAGGACCATGGGGAATAGCGGGCTCCGAAGGAGGCTGGGCACTCTAGAAAGATCTTAGACTACCTGGTGTGCACTGGCTCCTCCCACTATGACCCTCCTCCAAGCCTCAGTTAGGTACTGTGCCCGGACGAGCGTACACAATAAGGAAGGATTTTGAATCCCGGGTAAGACTCATACCAGCCACACCAATCACACCGTACAACTCGTGATATGAAACACAGTTAACAGTATGAAACAATAGAGCCTCTCAACAGATGGCTCAACAATAACCCGATTTAGTTAACAATAACTATGTACAAGTATTGCAGATAAACCGCACTTGGGATGGGCGCCCAGCATCCACTACGGACTACGAGAAATAGAATTACCGGTGAGTAAATTCTTATTTTCTCTAACGTCCTAGTGGATGCTGGGAACTCCGTAAGGACCATGGGGATTATACCAAAGCTCCCAAACGGGCGGGAGAGTGCGGATGACTCTGCAGCACTGAATGAGAGAACTCCAGGTCCTCCTCAGCCAGGGTATCAAATTTGTAGAATTTTGCAAACGTGTTTGCCCCTGACCAAGTAGCTGCTCGGCAAAGTTGTAAAGCCGAGACCCCTCGGGCAGCCGCCCAAGATGAGCCCACCTTCCTTGTGGAATGGGCATTGACAGATTTTGGCTGCGGCAGGCCTGCCACAGTATGTGCAAGCTGAATTGTACTACAAAACCAACGAGCAATAGTCTGCTTAGAAGCAGGAGCACCCAGCTTGTTAGGTGCATATAGGATAAACAGCGAGTCAGATTTTCTGACTCTAGCCGTTCTGGAAACATATATTTTCAGTGCCCTGACAACGTCTAGCAACTTGGAGTCCTCCAAGTCCCTAGTAGCCTAGGCACCACAATAGGCTGGTTCAGGTAAAACGCTGACACCACCTTTGGGAGAAACTGGGGACGAGTCCTCAATTCTGCCCTATCCATATGGAAAGTCAAATAAGGGCTTTTACAAGACAAAGCCGCCAACTTTGATACTCGCCTGGCAGAAGCCAAGGCCAATAACATAACCACCTTCCACGTGAGATATTTCAGATCCACGGTTTTTAGTGGTTCAAACCAATGTGATTTTAAGAAACTCAACACCACGTTGAGATCCCAAGGTGCCACAGGAGGCACAAACGGGGGCTGACTCTGCAGCACTCCTTTTATAAATGTCTGAACTTCAGGTACTGAAGCTAGTTCTTTTTGAAAGAAAATCGACAGAGCCGAGATCTGTACCTTAATGGAACCCAATTTAAGGCCCATAGTCACTCCTGCTTGCAGGAAATGCAGAAATCGACCTAGTTGAAATTCCTCTGTTGGGGCCCTTTCGGCCTCACACCATGCAACATATTTTCGCCATATGCGGTGATAATGAGTTGCTGTAACCTCTTTCCTGGCTTTAGTAAGCGTAGGAATGACTTCCTCCGGAATGCCCTTTTCCTTCAGGATCCGGCGTTCAACCGCCATGCCGACAAACGCAGCCGCGGTAAGTCTTGGAACAGACAGGGCCCCTGCTGCCGCAGGTCCTGTCTGAGTGGCAGAGGCCATGGGTCCTCTGATATAAATTCTTGAAGTTCTGGGTACCAAGCTCTTCTTGGCCATCCACGAGTATCGTTCTTACTCCTCGCCTTCTTATTATTCTCAGTACCTTTGGTATGAGAGGCAGAGGGGAGAACACATAAACCGACTGGTACACCCACGGTGTTACCAGAGCGTCCATAGCTATCGCCTGAGGGTCCCGTGACCCGGTGCAATATCTTTTATAGCTTTTTGTTGAGGCGGGACGCCATCATGTCCACCTGTGGCCTTTCCCAATGGTGTACAATCCTATTGGAAGACTTCTGGAGGAAGTCCCCATTCTCCCGGGTGGAGGTCGTGTCTGTTGAGAAGATCTGCTTCCCAGTTGTCCACTCCGGGAATGAACACTGCTGACAGTGCTAACACATGATTTTCCGCCTATCGGAGAATCCTTGTGGCTTCTGCCATCGCCATCCTGCTTCTTGTGCCGCCCTGTTGGTTTACATGGGCGACTGCCGTGATGTTGTCTGATTGGATCAGTACCGGCTGGTTTTGAAGCAGAGGCCTTGCCGGCCTCAGGGCATTGTAAATGGCCCTCAGGTCCAGAATATTTATGTGTTATGTGTAGGGAAATAACCTGACTTGACCAAAGTCCCTGGAAATTTCTTCCCTGTGTGACTGCCTCCCAGCCTCAAAGGCTGGAATCCATGGTCACTAGGACCTAGTCCTGTATGCCGAACCTGCGGCCCTCTTGAAGATGGGCACTCTGCAGCCACCACAGTAGAGATACCCTGGTCCTTGGAGACAGGGTTATCAGCCTATGCATCGGAAGATGCGATCCGGACCACTTGTCCAACAGGTCCCTCTGAAAAGTTCTTGTATGGAACCTGCCTAATGGGATTGCTTCGTAGGAAGCTACCATTTTTCCCAGGACTCGCGTGCAATGATGCACCGCTACCTATTTTGGCTTCAGGAGGTCTCTGACTAGAGATGACAACTCCTTGGCTTTCTCCTCCGGGAGAAACACTATTTCTGGTTTATGTCCAGAACCATCCCCAGGAACAGTAGACGTGTCATAGGAACCAGCTGTGACTTTGGACTGTTTAGAATCCAACCATGCTGTTGTAGCACTTTCCAAAATAGTGCTACCCCGACTACCAACTGCTCCTTGGACCTCGCCCTTATAACGAGATTGTCCAAGTACGGGATAATTACAACTCCCTTTTTTTGAAGGAGTATCAACATTTCGGCCATTACCTTGATAAAACACCCTCGGTGCCATGTACAGTCCAAACGGCAGTGTCTGGACTTGGTAATGGTAATCCTGTACCACAAATCTGAGGTACTCCTGGCGAGGATGGTAAATGGGGACATGCAGGTAAGCATCCTTGATGTCCCAGGATACCATGTAATCCCCCTCGTCCAGGCTTGGAATAACCGCCCTGAGCGATTCCATCTTGAACTTGAATTTTTGTGTTCAAGGATTTTAAATATAAAATGGGTCACACCGAACCATGCGGTTTCGGTACCCCAACCCGTGTGGAATAGTAACCCCGTCCTTGTTGAAGTAGGGGCACCTTGAGTATTACCTGCTGGGAATACCGCTTATTAATTGCCTCTAGCACAGCCTCCCTGCCTGAGGGAGTTGTCAGCAAGGCATATTTTAGGAAACGGCTGGGGGGAGACATCTCGAATTCCAGCTTGTACCCCTGAAATACTACTTGAAAGAAACAGGGATCCACCTGTGAGCGAGCCCACTAATTGCTGAAATTTTTGAGACGGCCCCCCACCGTACCTGGCTACACCTGTGGAGCACCCGCGTCATGGTGTGGCCTCACAGGAGGCGGGGGAAGAATCTTGATTCTGGGAACAGGCTGACTGGTGCAGCTTTTTTCCCTCTACCCTTGTCTCTGTACAGAAAGGAAGCGCCATTTGTTTCTGAAGCCGAAAGGACTGTACCTTTGTCTGTGAGGAAACCTGAGGTAAAATTATTTCTTCCCAGCAGTTGCTGTGGATACGAGGTCCCAGAGACCATCCCCAAATAATTCCTCACCCTTATAAGGCTCTCTATGCGCTTTTTAAGTCAGCATCACCTGTCCAGTGACAGGTCTCTAATACCCTCCTGACAGAATGGACATTACATTTATTTTGGATGCCAGCCGGCAAAATATCCCTCTGTGCATCCCCCATATATAAGACGACGTCTTTAATATGTTTTTATGTTTGCCAACTAGTATCCCTGTTTGACAGGGTCACCGACCACGCTGCAGCAGCACTATCTGCAGGTCTCAGTCTAGTACCTGAGTGTGTAAATACAGACTTCAGGATAGCCTCCTGTTTTTTTTCAACAGGTACCTATTAAAGTGGCCGTATCCTAAGACGGCAGTGCCACCTTTTTTGACAAACGTGTGAGCGCCTTATCCACCCTAGGGGATATCTCCCAGCGTAACTTATCCACCTGGCGGGAAAGGGTACGCCATCAGTAACTTTTTATAAATTACCAGTTTCTTAACGGGGGAACCCACGCTTTCACACACTTCATTTATTCATCTGATGGGGGAACAAAACACTGCCTGTTTTTTCTCCCCAAACCTAAAACCCATTTTTAGAGGTGCTTGGGTTAAAGTCAGAAATGTATAACACATTTTTTATTGCCGGGATCACGTCACGGATGTTCCTAGTGGATTGTGTATATGTCTCCACCTTGTCGACACTGGAGTCAGACTCCGTGTCGACATCTGTGTCTGCCATCTGAGAGAGCGGGCGTTTTTGAGCCCCTGATGGCCTTTGAGACGCCTGGGCAGGCGCGGGCTGCGAAGCCGGCTGTCCCACAGCTGTTACGTCATCCACCCTTTTATGTAAGGAGTTGACACTGTCGGTTAATACCTTTCACCTATCCATCCACTCTGGTGTCGGCCCCACAGGGGGCGACATCACATATATCGGCCTCTGTTCTGTCACCATATAAGCCTCCTCATTCAACATGTCGACACAGCCGTACCGACACACCGCAGACACACAGGGAATGCTCTAAACGAGGACAGGACCCACAAAAGCCCTTTGGGGGGACAGAGTAAGAGTATGCCAGCACACACCAGAGCGCTATATATATACAGGGACTAACTGAGTTATGTCCCTAATAGCTGCTTTTTATATAATATACTGTATACAGTGCCAATTTTAATGCCCCCCCCTCTCTTTTCCCTCTTACTGTACTGTAGAATTGCAGGGAAGAGCCAGGGAGCTTCCTTCCAGCCGAGCTGTGAGGGAAAAATGGCGCCAGTGTGCTGAGGAGATAGGCTCCGCCCCTTTTTCGCGGCCTATTCTCCCGTTTTTTATGGAATTCTGGCAGGGGTATTTACCTCATATATAGCCCCTGGGGCCATATATTGAGGTATTTTAGCCAGCCAAGGTGTTTTTATTGCTGCCTCAGGGCGCCCCCCCCCAGCGCCCTGCACCCTCAGTGACCGGAGTGTGAAGTGTGTGAGAGGAGCAATGGCGCACAGCTGCAGTGCTGTGCGCTACCTTGGTGAAGACAGAGTCTTCATGCCGCCGATTTTCCGGACCATCTTCTTGCTTCTGGCTCTGTAAGCGGGACGGCGGCGCGGCTCCGGGACCGAACATCAAGGCTGGGCCTGCGGTCGATCCCTCTGGAGCTAATGGTGTCCAGTAGCCTAAGAAGCCCAATCCGGCTGCAAGCAGGCGAGTTCGCTTCTTCTCCCCTTAGTCCCTCGCTGCAGTGAGCCTGTTGCCAGCAGGTCTCACTGAAAATAACAAATTCTAAGACTATAACTTTCTAAGAGCTCAGGAGAGCCCCTAGTGTGCATCCAACCTCGGCCGGGCACGAAATCTAACTGAGGCTTGGAGGAGGGTCATAGTGGGAGGAGCCAGTGCACACCAGGTAGTCTAAGATCTTTCTAGAGTGCCCAGCCTCCTTCGGAGCCCGCTATTCCCCATGGTCCTTACGGAGTTCCCAGCATCCACTAGGACGTTAGAGAAATTACGTATTTCGGAATATTCTGTATTTTGGAATATTTGGATATGGGATACTCAACCTGTATCCATGACTTTATACTTGTTTATTATAAAGTTTTATGTATTATGATGCATCAATTATGATAAAATATGCAATTACAACAGACAAAAGTCTTATTGTAATGCCCCATACTTATGTGTGTGTGATACTGAGATAGGAATGCTTGATATACAATATAGCTCATATTTCATAGCTCATATACGTTAATACAGAAATATACCTCTGATTCAACTAATAATAATACAGTCATCCATGTTTCCATACATATTATTAATGATCAAGGATCTCATAAAACATTATTTTTCAGTTTTCGCATAAAGCTCAACAGTTTCTTCTTCACTTGCTCATTCATTATGAACTGCCATCCAAAAACAGTTATCAAGCCTGTAATCAGTACAATTAATTATCTATCTTTGCTGTATAATGTTTGGATTTTTTATTTGCTCTAAAATCATAAAAACTACTATGTGAATGTCATGAAAGACAGCCATAGTATAATAACATAAAAGATCTCTGTATCATATCAGTATCATAGAATGCGATTTAACTGATATCAGTTTTCACAAGAAGAACAAGATAGCTGCACTGGTTCCCTCTCGAATAGTTCATATACAGGTTGAGTCTCCCTCATCCAAAATGCTTGGGACCAGAGGTATTTTGGATATGGGATTTTTTTTCCGTATTTTGGAATAATTGCATACCATAATGAGATATCATGGTGAAGGGACCTAAATCTAAGCACAGAATGCATTTATGTTACATATACACCTTATACACACAGCCTGAAGGTAATTTTAGCCAATATTTTTTATAACTTTGTGCATTAAACAAAGTGTGTCTACATTTACACAATTCATTTATGTTTCATATACACCTTATACACACAGCCTGAAGGTCATTTAATACAATATTTTTAATAACTTTGTGTATTAAACAAAGTTTGTGTACATTGAGCCATCAAAAAACAAAGGTTTCACTATCTCACTCTCACTCAAAAAAGTCCGTATTTCGGAATTTTTGGATATGGGATACTCAACCTGTATTGCATCTTAGGCGCAGAACTCAGCTCCAAAATCCAAGAAGTACAAACAAGGTTTGATTATCAATGTTTCACTGCTTTACTGGCACTGATGATAGTGCCAGTAAAGTACTGTAACTTTGATAATCAAACCTTGTTTGTACTTCTTGGATTTTGCATTTTATATATACTGTATATAATATGAAGGTGGGGTACCTTCTTGGCGAGCGGTCTGCAGGCTTCCGTGCATTGGCCAATTCACTAACTAAACCCCCATAATTTATTTATTGATGTTGTGAGGACAAGTGAGCTTGCTATGGTGAGTGCTGAATTCTCTATTTGTATGTATTTGGGTAGGTGGCCATGGGCTGCATGCACCCCACCCTATGAGTGGTGAGTGCAGACACTGCACCCCGCTTCTTGGGTGGCGAGTGCTGTGGTTTTCTATATTTGTTTGTATATATATATATATATATATATATATATATATATATATATATATGTACATGTCAGGAGCACTCACCAGTCTTCATAAGCCTTATTTTATTAGTAGCATCAGGAAATCAGCAGATTTCCTGATGCTACTAATAAATAAGGCTTATGAAGACTGGTGAGTGCTCCTGATATGTACTTCTATATTTGAATGGACTGGTCCTGGTGACACATGCCCATATGGATGCTACCCCAGCAATTGATATAAAAGGCTAGAGTGTGGACTGTACGAGAATAAATATATATATATATATATATATATATATATATACATACACTGTCCAGAATCCAGCACTCCATGAGTATTAATTAATGCTGGGCCGGGTGCCATCCAACGATGCATTAATATAATCAACGTGTGTAACATAGCATTCCAACAGCGGCACTCCGGACATGTAAAAAAAGACTCAATAGAACTGCTTCAATTTACAACGTTTCAGCTCTTTTAATGAGCTGAAACGAGCTTTAGTTACCTGTTTGGAAAAAGCTTATTAAATGAGCTGAAACATTGCAAATTGATGCAGTTCTATTGAGTCTTCTTTTACATGTCAGAGTGACGCCGTTGGAATGGTATATATATATTGTATTTGGAATACATAGACATGACCAGCGGTCGGGCTGACGGTGGTCAGGCGGCGGACAGTGGAATCCCGATGATAAATATCCCAACAGGGGTTCGGTAAGTATACTTTCCCTCCCCCCTTCCCCCTAACAGTTGTCAAAGTCAGAAAAATATCTCTATGCACACTACCATATTTGCACCTCACACAGGTCCGTGCTGCGCATGCGTACGCTCTCCTGTGTGTGCGCTTACTCACAGTCGCGGGCACCCGCAGGCGCACGGTATGCGTATTTACGGTAGAGTTTATGTGATCGTAGCGTGCGACTCAATCGTTACATATTTTCAGTAATAATGTATTTTGTAGATCATGGTCCCTTTGATAGATTCTGAAAGTTTAGTTAACATAGCATGTTCCTGAACAGGGGGATCCCTCTTTGTATTGTACGAAGGGTCTAACAGGGGTCATACAGTGGTGTTTGGTACCCATCGGAAGAGTATTTAAATAGCAATATTCCGGTGTTGGTTTGGAGCAGATTAATCGCTCGTGCGAATAGTTATGGACATAAGAAGTTTATGTCCATTTACTATTATTTGTTCTTATTTAGTCATGCGGCGGGAAACTCAGTATCCCACCCACCTGAACAGTTGGAAGCAGTCACAGCCCACCTGTATGAATCAACCTATGACCTTTTGTTATAATGCGAAGCCGAATTCCTGTGTCCAATGAACAATGAGATTGTAGGGACCATTGAATTGTATTGTGTGTGGGGCATAAATAGGCAGGCCGACCATATCCAGTTCACTCTCTTCAACGGTTCTCATTGCTGATAATCGGGAGCTGGATATCGAGGCGCATGCGATCGTTTCCCCTTGTGCGTAAGTGTTTCTCCGCAACTATATTGATCTTCTTGTTATTGTGGGCCAATCTCTCTCAAATTCTCTCTCTCTCTCTCTCCTTCTCTCTCTCTCACTCATTTTCCCTTAAATTGTATTGTATTGTCTTTCCTGTGTAGTTATCTGGTTAGGTAGTCTATGTTATATTGTAGTGTATGACTTGTATTGTGTTTAACTCTTTTGCAAGTATAGCATTCATAATATATATTTTAGGCGTTGGACCCTGAGCACGGTATCTGTGTGTTTCTTATAGTATTAAGTATTCTCAGAGCGTCGGTGACGCTCAAACAGCTTTTAAGGTAATAAGGTTATACTGTGTTGCATTTACTCTCTAACATTACACTAAGGTTTTACTGCACAATACACTGTTTATGGTTTAGATACAAAGGTTTAATATAGTGAGCGTCAGCTCCGCTGGTGATCTCCTCGTGGTCCCGAGCGTTCGCTACGCTATAGCGAATCATTACTTTAGTTAACAGCCAATAACGTGCCTGCCTGTGATCTCTTGGCCGTGAGTGAACGTGACGCTTGAGCGTCTCGATCACGGCAAAGCGATTGTTACGCAACTAGCGTACCCTTACGGTACTTCATACGTAGATAGCGTACAGTGTTCTTAGACCTCATAAAGGGTATTATATACGATAAATATTTAGCTTTATCAATTGGCGGCTCGCCCTGTCCTTCACATATCTGCACTAGGTAATTTCAGCAGACATTATCCAGCAGCAAAGGGCGGGAGATCATATTCCTCGTAGTGCTGTTTGGATAAGCGTCTGCTTCTCTTAGTACAGGGTGCTGAAGGAATCCGGGAACCGGAGGTAAGAACAAAACAATAGTGTCTTTTTAAAACTGTTTATTTTTCTGTCTTGCGTACACACGCACGCACACACATATATCTGCATTTCCTTTTCATTGGTGTATTTTCGTATGTCACTCTCCTGTTTGCCAGCTCTATAGTTGATAAACGTATAAATTGTGTTACGGTGGATCTTTGCTTTGCGTACACGTGTCTCTAACAAAAGACTGAGACTTGCGTACGCAATCCAAGGGCCGACGCACGCAGCGTATATTACGCAACGGAGCGTACGGGTACGCCCACGTAACTCAAATCACAAGTTTTTTTTTCTCTCCTCTCAACGCGATAAGTAGCGCCACGCGGTAAATAACGCCAGGCGATAAATCGCGCAAATTTTTTTTTAATTCCAAATTTAAATTAATAGATCCTTCTCCTAATTTGTAACACATCTGGTCTAAAGAGAAATTTCTGCGCAGAAATAGAAATAGAAACAAAAGTGTATATGCGGTGAGTGAGTGTTTGTTTTTTACAATTTTTAAGGTTGAACCACAAGAAAAGTCGAGTACTCGTGAGGTACATGCGTGTAAGTGACGTACATGGTGGCTAGGGAGGCATCCCTGGTTAAATATACAATTTGAGCATTAGAGTGTAGCAGACCAGGAGGTCATACTGTAACAGACCAGGAGGTCATAGCAGACCAACAGGTTCAGGTACAGCAGACAAGGAAGTCCGCTATACAGTCCACAGGCACAACACCAAGAAAGGGTTGGTGCAACACCCATATAGGCCATATAAGCTCTGGCTGAAGGAATTCGCAGCCGAAATTTTCGATTCCACTGGTCGCTCACTACATAAGATTAGTTGCTTGTGTACTAAACGATTGTACCGCACGTAATTGTGTGCATTAGTAAACCTGACCGGTACTATTTGTGTACGAAGGTCATAAACGCTATTTGTACATTCTAACGTGATTTGTGTAATTTTTTTTATTTTAAGGGAAGTTCGCTGCTCACTCAGGAACTATCCAGCAACCAATAGTTACTGGAAAGAGTAAGTGTTCTTCGGAGCACCCTCACAGGTTCCAGTAAATAGAGGTTCAGGTCGCAGGGGCCCTAGGTCGAGTACGCCAGCACCATATCGGTGTGATCAGGTCGTATTGGTCGGCGTGGGCGAGTGAGTGGGGTACTCGGTAAACCGCCACCGTCAGCCTATTTTGGACATTTGGTTTGCGTAAGGGTTGGTTAAATAAAGCAACACCTTCGAACTATGGGGGCCACTTGTTCAGGTAGGGGGCGATCAACCTCGGTTCGGGTTGATTCAGTGAACCGACCAATTGGGTCGGCAAGGTATGTAATGTGTGAGAAATACGGAAGTCACACAGAAGCTTTATGTGATGAATGGGAGAGAATGACAGTACATGACGGGGAGAAATTCCCAAGAGTAGGTAGCTTCAGCACAGAAGTGTTAACGAATTTAAGGAGAAGGATATGTCTCATTAAATCAACAAAGAGACGAATCAAACATTACGATTATTTGCAGTTGTGGCAGCAGGAAGGTGACATACAGAGAGGATTGGCTCAGGCGGCGGGATCTGGCTCAATCAGAAAACTGATAGCCACGGCCCCACCGCCACCATACATATCAGGAGAAAAATTGGTTGCGGAGAATGACGCACTAAGGTGTAACACACAAACACTTAGCAACTGTATAAATGTTAAAGATAATGTTAACCAATTAACCAACGCAAGTATTAACCCGTGCAAGTTGTACCCTGTTTTGAACTTTCCTCAGGAGTGTGATCAAGAAGACGAATCGGCAACAATTTCAGCGCTCTCTCTAGCAGCCACCATAGCAGAGACCACAGTAGGCACAGCTCCACCCACGAGATTAGTAACAAAGGCCCCTAGCGGAGGGATAGGTGAGGTCGTGTCTACAGGTAAGTACGGCACCATACACTATGCTGAAGCCATTTCACCACAGGCTGTAGAACCCACACAGAGTGATGTTGTTAGAGTTAATCCTGTTAGGGTAATAGCTGTTCCAAATGGGAAAACTGACACAACAGGGGTCACCCCTGTGAGGAACATTGCCATGTATAGCCCATTTTCCAGAATGGAATTAAGGACCATCGTGTCTGAATTCCCTGACCCTAGAAAAGATTTAGTTGCCAGTCAAAAATACATCAGAGACTTAGGTAACACTGTAGAGCCCAACAATAAAGACTGGCAGATATTGCTGAGAGCATGTTTACCCTCCAATGTTGACGCAACTCAATTTTTAGCTGATTGCGGATTAGATCAGGATGTACCTCTTACAGATGTGTACAACAAAGACAATGTAAAAAGAATAAACTTACAGTTAAAAGAATATTTCCCAGCGGTAGTCAGATGGAACAAGATATTCTCCATTAAACAGAAGGAGTCAGAGACAGCTGCAGAGTATTTTCACAGAGCATTATCAGAAATGGCAAAATACACAGGCATAGAGGACATTAAAACAAACATAAACCATCGAGAAGTAGCAGTATCGGTACTGATGGATGGTTTAAAAGAGTCATTGAAGACTAGGGTACAGACCACACAACCATGTTGGCGAGGTCTGTCTGTGGCTACTTTGAGAGAGGCTGCTATTGATCACGATAGGAACATCACCAGACACAGGGAACAACAAAGTGATAAGTTAATGGCCGTAAGTATACAGGCCCTGACCACAAGGCAGCCTTTGTTTGTATCACCAAACCCTGTGGGTAAGTCAAGTGTGGTTACTTGTTATTCTTGTCATAAACAGGGACACATGGCACGAGATTGTAGAGTAAAGAATGTACGAAACTCATACCAACCCCCTAGACAACGACACGACACACGACATTGGGAGCAAGGTCCGCAGAAACGGAGTTATGAGCCACATGCAGGGGAAACAAAAAGATACCCCCCAAACAGAGATTGGCAAACCTCTGGTAGTTCCCAGCTAACTCCCTCACAAGTAGTTGCTGCCAGCGGGATTCAGGGAGGTCACCATACCCAATAGGGGTGTGGCCATACCTGTAATCTGCAGCCAGTAAAATTGATTGCAAGTCTTGGAAGTGAACCAGAAATTGCAATCAATGTAGCTGGTAAATCATTAAACTTTCTTGTAGACACAGGGGCGGCCAAATCAGTGATAAATTCGACAGTTGGCATGAGGACCACTGGTAGGACAATTCCAGCCGTGGGAGTAACAGGAGTAGTCCAGCATTACCCTGTTAGCAAACCAGCAGAGATTACAATAGGGCCTTTACATACCAAGCATTCCTTTTTGCTGGCTGCATCGGCACCGACCAATCTCCTGGGAAGAGACTTACTGTGTAAAATGGGGTGTGTCATTTATTGTACTCCTGAAGGTGTATTCTTGGACATACCTGAGAATCACGCTCAGGAAGTACGAGACATGTTAGACTCCCCGTCAAAATTAATGTCACATACCACTATGACAAATAGGACTCCCTCCCAAGTAGAAGAAATGACATCTCAGATACCAGAGTCACTTTGGACTAAAGATGGACAGGACACTGGATTAATGGCAAACGTAGCTCCGGTAGTTGTACAAGTAAAAGATGGTAGGATAGCTCCAAAAATCCCACAGTACCCTCTGAAGCCAGAGGTGGAGTTAGGAGTTTACCCAGTAATAGAGCGCTTGCTACAACAGGGCATTCTGGTAAGAACGTCCAGCACTGCTAATAGTCCCATCTTCCCTGTGAAAAAGAGTGGGGGGAGGGGTTACCGGCTAGTGCAGGATCTAAGGGGGATTAACAAAATAGTTGAGAGTCAGTTCCCCGTAGTGCCAAATCCAGCTGTCATCCTAATGCAAATCCCTCCCACTGCGAAATTTTTCACTGTTATTGACCTCTGCTCCGCTTTCTTTTCGGTACCTCTGCACCCTGACAGTCAATATTTATTCGCATTTACATACAGAGGAGTCCAATACACATGGACTCGATTACCACAAGGATTCATAGATAGCCCAAGTATATTTTCTCCGGCTTTGCATGATTGTTTACAGTCTTTCCAACCAGTGAGTGGATCAGTATTAATACAGTACGTGGATGATCTACTACTGTGTTCTGATTCATTGGAGGCATCCCTGAAGGATACGAAACAGCTCCTGTTTCATCTTTCAGACACAGGACACAAGGTTTCCAAAGACAAGTTGCAATTATGCCAAACTAAGGTAAAATATTTGGGACACTGTTTAACACAAGGACTGAGACACCTGACCGCTGATAGAATTCAAGCAATTAGAGACATGACTCTGCCACAAACCCAGCAACAGATCAGAACATTTTTAGGAATGTGTGGGTATTGCCGTAATTGGATCCCAGGGTTTTCCATTTTAGCGTTACCTTTGCAGGAAATGGTCTCCTCAAACAAACCTGATCGGATTTCGCATACAGACGAGTCTGAGGCAGCATTTGAGAGACTTAAACAGTGCCTAACGCAGGCACCAGCATTAGGTATGCCGGACTATGGGAAACCCTTTGAACTATATGGAACAGAAAGTGCTGGTTGCGCGGCAGGCGTACTAACCCAAAAGCACGGTGATGCCAGCAGGCCAGTAGCATATTACAGCGCTCAGCTAGACACGGTAGCGCGATCCCTCCCCACATGCTTGCGAAGCGTTGCTGCAATAGCATTGCTAGTAACGAAAAGCGAAGACGTCGTGCTAGGTCACAACCTCACAATTCATACACCGCATGCAGTGTCAGCCTTGTTAAATTCTGCCCAAACCAGGCACGTCTCATCAGCGCGGTTTTCAAGATGGGAATTGGCACTAATGGCCCCCGTAAACATCACCATAAGGAGATGCAGTGCATTAAATCCTGCAACATATCTCCCAAGTGTGTCTGGACAGACCCAAAGGGTGGAGGATGAGAGTACTGGGGAAGGAGGATTTAATACAAAGGAAGACACTCATGATTGTATAGAATATTTGACCCAAAATTTTACCGCAAGGCCTGACATCAGTGACAACCCACTGGAAGATGCAGAACTTACGTTCTACACGGACGGTAGTTGTCATAGACAGTCAGACTCGGGAGACTTGTGTACTGGATTCGCAGTCGTAGATGACCAAGGCACCATAGAAGCGGAACCGCTAGGCCCACCTCACTCAGCCCAGGTTGCTGAACTGGTCGCCCTAACCAGAGCATGTGAATTGGCTAAGGGCAAATCAGCCAATATCTACACCGATTCTAGATACGCATTCGGGGTAGTCCATGATTTCGGAGCCCTATGGCGCCTCCGAAATTTCATGACGGCAGCTGGTACACCGGTAGCGCATGCAGCTCACATAAAAAGGCTTCTAACAGCGATACAGGAACCCGACAGAGTGGCTGTTATCAAATGTAAAGCACATACATATAGCCAAGACCCAGTATCGCTTGGTAACAGCCGAGCAGACGAAGCAGCTAAGTTAGCAGCTGCTACCCCCAGACAGACAGACACCACACAACTGATGGTATTTAATACCATCAACACACAGAAGTTGTGTGAGATGCAAAATTTGTGTTCCACACAGGAAAAGGCAGTCTGGAGGGCAAAGGGATATGGCCAGGAGTCCTCAGGACTCTGGACGGATGGACATGGTAAACCAGTGGCCCCCAGAGCATATCTTCCGTGTTTGGCTGAAGCATCTCACGGGCTGACTCATCTAGGCAAGGAAGGGATGTGCAAGTTGGTAAGAGCATATTGGTGCGCCCCAGGATTCTCCTCTCATGCGAGTAAAAGAGCCATGTCATGCCTTACCTGTTTGAGAAAGAATATTGGAAAGGCAATACCTACAGAACCATCCCATATCCCACCTGCCGGCGGCCCTTTCCAGGTAATACAGATTGACTTCATTCAATTACCCCCTTGTCGAAATTTGAAATATGTACTTGTTTGTATAGATGTTTTCTCAAATTGGGTCGAAGCATTTCCGGCGGCCACAAATACCGCTA
The DNA here is from genome assembly GCF_028390025.1 of Pseudophryne corroboree. Taxonomy (NCBI): domain Eukaryota; kingdom Metazoa; phylum Chordata; class Amphibia; order Anura; family Myobatrachidae; genus Pseudophryne; species Pseudophryne corroboree. The sequence continues at coordinate 1,037,623,834 of NC_086444.1, forward strand.
TGTTTACTGCTAAGAAAATTGTGCAGGAATTTGTATGTAGATATGGTATCCCTAGAATTATCGAAAGTGATAGGGGTACCCATTTTACAGGTGATGTCTTTCAAGGAATGTGTAAATTGATGGGAATTGATAGCAAGCTGCACACTCCATACCGTCCACAGGCGAGTGCGAAAGTGGAAAGAGTGAACAGCACTATTAAAAATAAACTGAGTAAAGTGATGGCAGAGACAGGATTGACATGGCCAGAAGCTTTACCCATTGTACTGTACAGCATCAGAACCACTCCCAGGTCCCCTCTAAATCTGTCTCCCTTTGAAATCTTGTTTGGTCGACAACCGCATATTATGATTAACCCTCAGGATGATTTGAAGTGTAACAATGAAGCGACTGTAAAATACTTGATTAACATGAGTAAACAGTTAAGGAATCAAAATGATAATCTGAAGTTAGTGATTCCTGATTTACCAGGTAGTAATTGTCATGACATTGAACCTGGGGATTATGTAATGATACGGAATTTTCTACGCTCAGGTTGCCTTATTGACAGATGGGAAGGACCATACCAGGTCTTATTGACTAGCACTACAGCATTGAAGGTTGCTGAGAGAGAGACTTGGGTTCATTCGTCCCACTGTAAGAAGGTCGTTGATCCAGAGAAGTCCTGTGATAAGGAACAGACGGTAGAGGTTGTATCACTAGAGTGTCTGTTCCACGAGGACTAAGGCGGCACCTGAGCATCGAGAACCACAAGATCAAAAGCAGTTGTCAATCCCCTGTTCCCTTTTATTGTTTTTCTCCACTTCCCATCCCCTCTCCCTCAAATTATTTTTCCCCCCTTCTCATTCTTCTTCGTCTCCTCCTAAGATGGACTTGCCCCAAGAGACTGTGATCCGGATTTTCCTGTTGACCATGATGTTGACCAGAGCAGTCTGTTCCGGCGAGAGTACCATGGAGGTCGAAAGAGGTTCTGGAATGGGTTCTGATGATAAAGATGGAGGCGTAGTTTTCCGAGAACAACATAATCAACAAGCAAAGGCGAGTATCAGAAAACGATCCGATAGCATTGACCATAGAAGGAATTGTGAAGGATTGTTAGCTGAAGAAAACTGTATCTGTAGGCTCTGTAACAATGTCATTGAGGATGGGTGCATTAAGAAATGCCAATCCAGTTTTAATATCCATATGGACCGGCATCCATTGAGTGACTATCACTCCTTAGTGGGTAATGTGTTAAACAAAACAGATTGTTGGGTATGCTCTCAAGTACCTCAGGGTCATAGCAAATCAGGGCTAGTACCATTTCCTTTAACGATAGAGGAGGTACTTGAGTTAAATGGTGGGAGACCGGTGGACCGGAGGTTTAATATCTCCAGCCCTCCTAGTTTGAAGCTCCACCAATACCATGTGGATAGGTCCCTATTATGTTTCAACATCTCCAATCCCCGAAAACCGGGAAATTGGGAAGTGTCATGGAGTAACCACACCATGACCTTTTCGCATAGAGCAGATAGAATGCCTACAGATACAGAGCTTGTACGCCACATAGCCAGTAGAGGAAAATCTTTCCGGTATAGGTATACCTTAGGAAATAGGATTACTAAAGTTGGAGAGGTATCACCAGGATACTGTGCACATATCGTACAACCTGATACGTGTACTAAACAGATGGAAGAATTAGGGTTAGGAGATTTCACATGGAAGGTGTGTAATATGGTTATGTCCTACTCCGTCCCATATGTTCACCCCGATGATGCATATTTCATATGCGGGAGAAAGGCGTACAAGTGGCTTGCCCCAAACTCTGAAGGATTGTGTTATATTGGAAAAGTACTGCCTGAAGTAATGACTGTATCACATGACAAAATGAAAGACATACACCGTGGTGCCCAAGCTCCTTATACTCACACCCATTACGAGCACGTTGTTAAAAGGCACCTGATAGAGAAGACAGAGCATCCGGCCTCTGATCTGATAAGTGAATCCACCGGGATTCAATTCTTAATCGCGTTAGATTTCACCCGCACCGCTAGAGGAGTGCTGAATTATAAATACATATCGGCGCTCGCAAATTTGTTAGACAATATCACTGAAATGTATGATGACACGTTTAGGTATACTGGAAGAGAACTTCAGGCTTACAAAACAGAACTGGTACAGCATAGAATGGTTCTCAATTAACTCACAGCAGTGACAGGCGGATATTGTGTCACACTGGCAACACAATACGGCGTGAAATGTTGCACATATATTACGAATAGCACCGAGGACCCGGTCGAGGTCATAGACCAGAAGATGGACGATATTCTCCAATTGAAGTGGGAATTTCGCAGGAGACACAATCTCACTCTTGCTGCTGTAGGTAATGAGCTGACTGGTTGGGTGTCATGGTTGAACCCGCGAAATTGGTTTTCTGGTTTAGGAGACTGGGCTCAAGGAGTCATAATGGATGTTGGGAAGTTTCTCCTATGTATCGTAGGTGTTGTCATATCGATTGGATTGATATTTAAATGCGGTCAGGCTTTAATGAAGTGCAAACACCGTACAAGGGTAATGAGTTTAAGGAGTGAGGAAACTGTAATTAACCTGGACTTGATTTATGACCCAAATGTAGAAACAATGATGTGATGAAAATGCGATTTCTACGGTCCGTTTCTGTCACCTGTTTTTTTCGTTTTCTCCAAGGTAACAAGACCCACTTGGACGAGGAATTTGATGAGCCGATATACAGACAACAGAGGGATTAAAGAAGAAGTTTGACAACCTGATACACAGATTTTTGATGAACTATGCCATGGATCCCCAGTTTCCCTAGACATTTTAAAATTACGCTAGCCCAACACTTTTGTAAATCTATGGACATTGACAGCTTTTGCTCGCACCTTATGGGCAAAAGCACAAAGAAGACTGCATTCAACAGACACCAAACAAGACCTCAATCGACGACTGTACATTTACCTGACATAGAATACCACCGCATTTACCGTAATTATGTCTTTTCTTCATTTCTACAACCCTCAGGTAATGACACACATAGTCGATAGGGAATACAGGCACAGATATCAGCAATCACATATCTCCCCCATTCATGTACCATCAACTAAAATGTGCTCCCCCATTTTGTTACAACCAAAGCCGAAAAGAGCTCGGTAAAGTTTGACAGCCCATCCACAGACCCGTACCACGGGATAAGAAGGAATTCACATGTATACTTCGCAGTACCTCGAACCTTGATTTAAAACATGTACGGCACGATGATACATGACCCCCAAGCACGGATTCATACACACATGCTTCTGCTATCTCACTAGGTCATACCCTTTTCCTACCATCTCCTCTCCTCCCTTACCCAACCATGTAAATGTATTAACCCCTAACATATATTTTTCTCTTTTTGAAATGTTTTCAGGAAGTGGCAGTTATTGTTGACTGCCAAAGGGTGGACTGTCAAAGTCAGAAAAATATCTCTATGCACACTACCATATTTGCACCTCACACAGGTCCGTGCTGCGCATGCGTACGCTCTCCCGTGTGTGCGCATACTCACAGTCGCGGGCACCCGCAGGCGCACGGTATGCGTATTTACGGTAGAGTTTATGTGATCGTAGCGTGCGACTCAATCGTTACATATTTTCAGTAATAATGTATTTTGTAGATCATGGTCCCTTTGATAGATTCTGAAAGTTTAGTTAACATAGCATGTTCCTGAACAGGGGGATCCCTCTTTGTATTGTACGAAGGGTCTAACAGGGGTCATACAGTGGTGTTTGGTACCCATCGGAAGAGTATTTAAATAGCAATATTCCGGTGTTGGTTTGGAGCAGATTAATCGCTCGTGCGAATAGTTATGGACATAAGAAGTTTATGTCCATTTACTATTATTTGTTCTTATTTAGTCATGCGGCGGGAAACTCAGTATCCCACCCACCTGAACAGTTGGAAGCAGTCACAGCCCACCTGTATGAATCAACCTATGACCTTTTGTTATAATGCGAAGCCGAATTCCTGTGTCCAATGAACAATGAGATTGTAGGGACCATTGAATTGTATTGTGTGTGGGGCATAAATAGGCAGGCCGACCATATCCAGTTCACTCTCTTCAACGGTTCTCATTGCTGATAATCGGGAGCTGGATATCGAGGCGCATGCGATCGTTTCCCCTTGTGCGTAAGTGTTTCTCCGCAACTATATTGATCTTCTTGTTATTGTGGGCCAATCTCTCTCAAATTCTCTCTCTCTCTCTCCTCTCTCTCTCACTCATTTTCCCTTAAATTGTATTGTATTGTATTTCCTGTGTAGTTATCTGGTTAGGTAGTCTATGTTATATTGTAGTGTATGACTTGTATTGTGTTTAACTCTTTTGCAAGTATAGCATTCATAATATATATTTTAGGCGTTGGACCCTGAGCACGGTATCTGTGTGTTTCTTATAGTATTAAGTATTCTCAGAGCGTCGGTGACGCTCAAACAGCTTTTAAGGTAATAAGGTTATACTGTGTTGCATTTACTCTCTAACATTACACTAAGGTTTTACTGCACAATACACTGTTTATGGTTTAGATACAAAGGTTTAATATAGTGAGCGTTAGCTCCGCTGGTGATCTCCTCGTGGTCCCGAGCGTTCGCTACGCTATAGCGAATCATTACTTTAGTTAACAGCCAATAACGTGCCTGCCTGTGATCTCTTGGCCGTGAGTGAACGTGACGCTTGAGCGTCTCGATCACGGCAAAGCGATTGTTACGCAACTAGCGTACCCTTATGGTACTTCATACGTAGATAGCGTACAGTGTTCTTAGACCTCATAAAGGGTATTATATACGATAAATATTTAGCTTTATCACAGTCCATCCCCACGGGTATTTAGCTGTTCTTTAGTCAAAGCACTCAATCACATTGGCCGAGTGGTAAAGTGTTGGCAAACAGCTTTTGCGCCTCCTGTACAGTGCTCCCAAACATCTGGTGTTGAATGGACATACAGCATGACGTGGCACACTGCAGGATACAGACGGCTGTCCGTTTATTACAGCAACATCTACACCAGCGCCAGGGGCGTAGCCAGAACTTTGTGAGCCCCATAGCAACATCTTGAAGGGGCCCCTGAAACAGAGCTTCTAGAGAGACTCCTCTCCACAGCAGTTGTTCATTTTATTTCCCATAATAGTGCCTTATTTAATTTTTCTGAACCATAGTAGTGCTCTAGTACATGTTATGTCACATTGTAGGGCTGCCAGTAAACATTACGCAACAAAGTATATTATAACATACTGTACAGTGTCCCCAGTTCATATTATGCCACACTAATGCCCCCAGTTAATATTATGCCACACTATAGTGCCTCCACTTCATATTGTGGAACATTACAATGCCTCAGTTCATATTATGTAACATTATAATGCCCTCCAGGTAATTTTATACATTACAATAAGCAGGTCCAGGGTTTACCAACATATATTGCAGACCGCAAGACTAAAGTTTGTAAGGGCCCACATGTATCACCCAATTGTGAAAAATGTATATAACACATGTTACTTTGGCAGAGCAAGTGGGCCCCTCTCAGCTCTGGGCCCCATAGCAGCTGCACTCCCTGCACCTATGGTAGCTACGCCCATGACCAGCGCTATAGGAGCGATGTTTCCACACTGCCCGCTTGCCTATACGATGCAGGTACAGCACACCGCCTATTTATAACGGGAGTAACTGTTTGAACACTGCACAATATAATGTACAGCAACTCATTTGCTATGGGACTGAGGGGCAAATGTATTAAGCCTGGAGAAGTGATAAAGCAGTGATAAGTGCAAGGTGATAACGCACCAGCCAATCAGCACCAATATGTAAATTGACAGCCAGGAGCTTATTGGCTGGTGCGTTATCACCTTGTACTTATCACTGCTTTCTCACTTCTTTATGTCTTCTCTGGGCTTAATACATCTGCCCCTGAGGGCCTAATTCAGACCTGATCGCAGCAGCAAATTTGTTCTATTATGGGCAAAACCATGTGCACTGCAGGTGGACAGATGTAACATGTACAGAGAAAGTTGGATTTGGGTGGGGTGTGTTAAAACTGAATTCTAAATGGCAGTGTAAATATAAAGAGCCAGTATTTACCCTGCACAGAAACAATATAACCCACCCAAATCTAACTCTCTCTGCACATATTATATCCGCCCCCTTGCAGTACACATGGTTTTGCTTAGTAGAGATCAAATTTGCTGCTGTGATCAGGTCTGAATTAGGCCCTGAGTATCCATCATTAAACATCATGGCAGTGAGCCTGAACAATAATACAGCTACCTTGCAACTGTTAATTTATGCTTAAAATAAGAATTTACTTACCGATAATTCTATTTCTCGTAGTCCGTAGTGGATGCTGGGAACTCCGTAAGGACCATGGGGAATAGCGGCTCCGCAGGAGACTGGGCACAAAAGTAAAGCTTTAGGACTACCTGGTGTGCACTGGCTCCTCCCCCTATGACCCTCCTCCAAGCCTCAGTTAGGATACTGTGCCCGGACGAGCGTACACAATAAGGAAGGATTTTGAATCCCGGGTAAGACTCATACCAGCCACACCAATCACACCGTATAACCTGTGATCTGAACCCAGTTAACAGCATGATAACAGAGGAGCCTCTGAAAAGATGGCTCACAACAATAATAACCCAATTTTTGTAACAATAACTATGTACAAGTATTGCAGACAATCCGCACTTGGGATGGGCGCCCAGCATCCACTACGGACTACGAGAAATAGAATTATCGGTAAGTAAATTCTTATTTTCTCTGACGTCCTAGTGGATGCTGGGAACTCCGTAAGGACCATGGGGATTATACCAAAGCTCCCAAACGGGCGGGAGAGTGCGGATGACTCTGCAGCACCGAATGAGAGAACTCCAGGTCCTCCTCAGCCAGGGTATCAAATTTGTAGAATTTAGCAAACGTGTTTGCTCCTGACCAAGTAGCTGCTCGGCAAAGTTGTAAAGCCGAGACCCCTCGGGCAGCCGCCCAAGATGAGCCCACCTTCCTTGTGGAATGGGCTTTTACAGATTTTGGCTGTGGCAGGCCTGCCACAGAATGTGCAAGCTGAATTGTACTACAAGTCCAACGAGCAATAGTCTGCTTAGAAGCAGGAGCACCCAGCTTGTTGGGTGCATACAGGATAACCAGCGAGTCAGATTTTCTGACTCCAGCCGCCCTGGAAACATATATTTTCAGGGCCCTGACTACGTCCAGCAACTTGGAGTCCTCCAAGTCCCTAGTAGCCGCAGGTACCACAATAGGCTGGTTCAAGTGAAACGCTGAAACCACCTTAGGGAGAAATTGAGGACGAGTCCTCAATTCTGCCCTGTCCGTATGAAAAATTAGGTAAAGGCTTTTATAGGATAAAGCCGCCAATTCTGAGACACGCCTGGCTGAAGCCAGGGCCAACAGCATTACCACTTTCCATGTGAGATATTTTAAGTCCACAGTGGTGAGTGGTTCAAACCAATGTGATTTTAGGAACCCCAAAACTACATTGAGATCCCAAGGTGCCACTGGAGGCACAAAAGGAGGCTGTATATGCAGTACCCCCTTGACAAACGTCTGAACTTCAGGAACTGAAACCAGTTCTTTCTGGAAGAAAATCGACAGGGCCGAAATTTGAACCTTAATGGACCCTAATTTTAGGCCCATAGACAGTCCTGTTTGCAGGAAATGCAGGAAACGACCCAGTTGAAATTCCTCTGTAGGGGCCTTCCTGGCCTCGCACCACGCAACATATTTACGCCAAATACGGTGATAATGCTGTACGGTTACATCCTTCCTGGCTTTGATCAGGGTAGGGATGACTTCATCCGGAATGCCTTTTTCCTTCAGGATCCGGCGTACAACCGCCATGCAGTCAAACGCAGCCGCGGTAAGTCTTGGAATAGACAGGGTCCCTGCTGGAGCAGGTCCCTTCTTAGAGGTAGAGGCCACGGGTCCTCTGTGAGCATCTATTGAAGTTCCGGGTACCAAGTCCTTCTTGGCCAATCCGGAGCCACGAGTATAGTCCTTACTCCTCTCCTTCTTATGATTCTCAGTACCTTGGGTATGAGAGGCAGAGGAGGGAACACATGCACTGACTGGTACACCCACGGTGTTACCAGAGCGTCCACAGCTATTGCCTGAGGGTCCCTTGACCTGGCGCAATACCTGTCTAGTTTTTTGTTGAGGCGGGACGCCATCATGTCCACCTTTGGTTTTTCCCAACGGTTCACAATCATGTGGAAGACTTCTGGGTGAAGTCCCCACTCTCCCGGGTGGAGGTCGTGTCTGCTGAGGAAGTCTGCTTCCCAGTTGTCCACTCCCGGAATGAACACTGCTGACAGTGCTATCACATGATTTTCCGCCCAGCGAAGAATCCTTGCAACTTCTGCCATTGCCCTCCTGCTTCTTGTGCCGCCCTGTCTGTTTACGTGGGCGACTGCCGTGATGTTGTCTGACTGGATCAGCACCGGCTGACCTTGAAGCAGAGGTCTTGCTAGGCTTAGAGCATTGTAGATGGCCCTTAGCTCCAGGATATTTATGTGAAGTGATGTCTCCAGGCTTGACCACAAGCCCTGGAAATTTCTTCCCTGTGTGACTGCTCCCCAGCCTCTCAGGCTGGCATCCGTGGTCACCAAGACCCAGTCCTGAATGCCGAATCTGCGGCCCTCTAGAAGATGAGCACTCTGCAACCACCACAGGAGAGACACCCTTGTCCTTGGTGACAAGATTATCCGCTGATGCATCTGAAGATGCGACCCGGACCATTTGTCTAGCAGATCCCACTGGAAGGTTCTTGCGTGGAATCTGCCGAATGGGATTGCTTCGTAAGAAGCCACCATCTTTCCCAGGACCCTTGTGCATTGATGCACTGAGACTTGGCCTGGTTTTAGGAGATTTCTGACTAGTTCGGATAACTCCCTGGCTTTCTCCTCCGGGAGAAACACCTTTTTCTGGACTGTGTCCAGGATCATCCCTAGGAATAGAAGTCGTGTCGTCGGGATCAGCTGCGATTTTGGAATATTGAGAATCCAACCGTGCTGGCGCAGCACTATCTGAGATAGTGCTACTCCGACTTCCAACTGTTCCCTGGATCTTGCCCTTATCAGGAGATCGTCCAAGTAAGGGATAACTAAAACTCCCTTCCTTCGAAGGAGTATCATCTTTTCGGCCATTACCTTGGTAAAGACCCGGGGTGCCGTGGACAATCCAAACGGCAGCGTCTGAAACTGATAGTGACAGTTCTGTACCACAAACCTGAGGTACCCTTGGTGAGAAGGGTAAATTGGGACATGTAGGTAAGCATCTTTGATGTCCAGAGACACCATATAGTCCCCTTCTTCCAGGTTTGCAATCACTGCTCTGAGTGACTCCATCTTGAATTTGAACCTTTGTATGTAAGTGTTCAAGGATTTTAGGTTTAAAATTGGTCTTACCGAGCCGTCCGGCTTCGGTACCACAAATAGTGTGGAATAGTACCCCTTTCCCTGTTGTAGGAGTGGTACCTTGATTATCATCTGCTGGGAATATAGCTTGTGAATGGCTTCCAATACTGCCTCCCTGTCTGAGGGAGACGTCGGTAAAGCAGACTTTAGAAAACGGCGAGGGGGAGACGTCTCGAATTCCAATTTGTACCCCTGAGATACCACCTGAAGGATCCAGGGGTCCACTTGCGAGTGGGCCCACTGCGCACTGAACTTCTTGAGACGGGCCCCCACCGTGCCTGAGTCCGCTTGTAAAGCCCCAGCGTCATGCTGAGGACTTTGCGGAGGCGGGAGAGGGCTTTTGTTCCTGGGAACTGGCTGTTTGTTGCAGCCTTTTTCCTCTCCCTCTGCCACGGGGCAGAAATGAGGCGCCTTTTGCCCGCTTGCCCTTATGGGGCCGAAAGGACTGCGCCTGATAATACGGCGTCTTCTTAGGTTGAGAAGCTACCTGGGGTAACAATGTGGATTTTCCAGCAGTTGCCGTGGCTACCAGGTCTGATAGACCTACCCCGAATAACTCCTCCCCCTTATAAGGCAATACTTCCATGTGTCTTTTAGAATCCGCATCACCTGACCACTGCCGCGTCCATAAACCTCTTCTTGCAGAAATGGACAGCGCGCTAACTCTTGATGCCAGTCAGCAAATATCCCTCTGTGCATCACGCATATATAGAAATGCATCCTTCAAATGCTCTATAGTCAGTAATATACTGTCCCTATCTAGGGTATCAATATTTTCAGTCAGGGAATCCGACCACGCCAGGCCCGCACTGCACATCCAGGCTGAGGCGATTGCTGGTCGCAGTATAACACCCGTGTGAGTGTATATACATTTTAAAATATTCTCCAGCTTTCTATCGGCAGGTTCCTTTAGGGCGGCCGTATCAGGAGAGGGTAGTGCTACCTGTTTAGACAAGCGTGTGAGCGCTTTATCCACCCTAGGGGGTGTTTCCCAACGTGCCCTATCCTCTGGCGGGAAAGGGTACGATGCCAATAACCTTTTAGGAATTATCAGTTTTTTTATCGGGGGAAACCCACGCCTCATCACACACTTCATTTAATTCCTCGGATACAGGAAAAACTACAGGCAGTTTTTTCTCACCAAACATAATACCCTTTTTAGTGGTACTTGTATTATCAGAGATATGCAATACATTTTTCATTGCTTCAATCATGTAACATGTGGCCCTAGTGGAAGTCACGTTTGTCTCCTCATCATCGACACTGGAGTCAGTATCCGTGTCTGTGTCTGCCATTTGAGGTAACGGGCGTTTTAAAGCCCCTGATGGCGTTTGAGACCCCTGGACAGGCACAAGCTGAGTAGCCGGCTGTCTCATGTCGTCAACTGTCTGTCGTAAAGAGCTGACACTGTCACGCAATTCCTTCCATAAGCTCATCCACTCAGGTGTCGACTCCCTAGGGGGTGACAACTCTATAATAGGCAATTGCTCCGCCTCCATCTCATTTTCCTCCTCAAACATGTCGACACAATCGTACCGACACACCGCACACACAGGGAATGCTCTGATAGAGGACAGGACCCCACTAGCCCTTTGGGGAGACAGAGGGAGAGTATGCCAGCACACACCAGAGCGCTATATATAGACAGGAATACCACTATAAAATGTGCTTTTTCCTTTATAGCTGCTGTTAGTATTAAAACTGCGCCAAATTAGTGCCCCCCTCTCTTTTTTACCCTTTTCTGTAGTGCAGGACTGCAGGGGAGAGTCAGGGAGACGTCCTTCCAGCGGAGCTGTGATGGAAAATGGCGCCCGTGTGCTGAGGAGATAGGCTCCGCCCCCTTCTCGGCGGCCTTTTCTCCCGCTTTTTGGTGAGTTCTGGCAGGGGTTAAAATACATCCATATAGCCCTGGGGGTTATATGTGGTGTATTTATGCCAGCCAAGGTGTTTACATTGCTGCTCAGGGCGCCCCCCCCTAGCGCCCTGCACCCTCAGTGACCGGAGTGTGATGTGTACCTGAGTAACAATGGCGCACAGCTGCAGTGCTGTGCGCTACCTTGTTGAAGACTGATGTCTTCTGCCGCTGATTTTTCCGGACCTCTTCTTGCCTCTGGCTCTGTAAGGGGGCCGGCGGCGCGGCTCTGGGACCGAGCTCCGAGGCTGGGCCTGTGTTCGGTCCCTCTGGAGCTAATGGTGTCCAGTAGCCTAAGAAGCCCAAGCTGGCTGCAAGCAGGCAGGTTCGCTTCTTCTCCCCTTAGTCCCTCGGTGCAGTGAGCCTGTTGCCAGCAGGTCTCACTGAAAATAAAAAACCTAAAACTAAACTTTCACTAAGAAGCTCAGGAGAGCCCCTAGTGTGCACCCTTCTCGGCCGGGCACAAAAATCTAACTGAGGCTTGGAGGAGGGTCATAGGGGGAGGAGCCAGTGCACACCAGGTAGTCCTAAAGCTTTACTTTTGTGCCCAGTCTCCTGCGGAGCCGCTATTCCCCATGGTCCTTACGGAGTTCCCAGCATCCACTAGGACGTCAGAGAAAGTTTACTGGGATCAAAACTTCAGCAATTAAAGATAAAATCTTGTCTTACACAAGGACTGACAGCCGGGAGGTTTACATATTACATTTAATAAGCCGGAGTCCCATATGATAGTATTATATCTATCCTGCATAAAGTGTGACAAACTTTCTTTTTTCTTTTCATTGTTGGACACAAAATAGCTGTTTTAATCAGCTGGATACTGTTTGTCCACTAATTGTTGCAACATCTTGGAGGAAAGCTTTTTTCATCTATAAGTGAATATTAACAGCTTCTTGTTCTTTGAGAACATTATAGCATAAGTATATCGATCCTATTTGTGGCCACTATAAATTATTTTCTTATTGTGTGTATTAATATGTATGTGTTTTTTAAGGTATTAATGTGATTGTGTATTTTAAATAAAGAACAGCCAAATACCAGCACTTTCATTACGTTTTTTCCACATATTCCTACTAATTATCAGGGAGCAGTTAACCCTGTTTGAGAGCTGCAGGTAATTAGCTATTAATTGGTGCCAGGTATATATCCTTCTTTGTTTTCTCCCTTCCTACAGCCTAACACTAACCCTCACCCCACATCCTAACAATAAACCTCCTCGATGGTGCCTAAACCTAACCCCCTCTTCCCTGCAGCAGCGCAGCCTAACCCTAGCCCTCCCCAGTGGTGCCTAAACCTAACCTCACTCTTCCCGCAGCCTAATCCTAACTTCCCCTGCAGCCTGACCCCCACTAGTGCCTAAACCTAAACCTCCCCCCTTCCCATGCGACCTAACCATAACAGTCCCAGCATACTTACGATCAGGGTGCCAGCTGTCGGGATTCCAATGTCGGCATTTCGACTAATTTTGGTATTTCTGCGACGGTCTTCTTGCCCGTGTCAGGATTCTGTCACTGGGTTTTCCGATTTCTGGCATCCCAACTGCCTGCATTCTGAACACATACCCTATATATAGAAAAGTGAAAATATGTATGTATATTTGTTCTTCATAGGCTCCTACATGGTTTGATGGGTCAGGACCAACTTGGCTCACATACCCTTCAATATCCAACTTAAAATATAGGCGGGGTGTAAACCAAAAACATACACCCCTTTTGGGGCCAGGGCCATATATCTTGGATCCCAAAAGAAATACTAGAGGGTTGGGGTCAGTCGGACCTCACGGCGGAATGCGCCAGAAAGAACTTTGACCCAGAGAGCCTATTCTTACCCTTCCACTGGATAGGTTTGGAAGAAAACTTTACAGATTGATAACAATAGAACCCAGAAGACCTACTAGGTGGTTGGGGTCCCAATCAGATCCTTTTTTGGTGTATGCTGGGCAGAACTTTGACACAGGGAGCTAGATCTGGGCCTGCCAACGTAAGAAAACTTTAATGAATTGTAATAACTGACAGAAATAAACAAAATTTACTGAAATAACCAAAATTCAATGGCCTGAAATAACTGACTGAAATAAACATACATTAATGAACTAAAATAACTGACAGAAATGTAGACAGGAAGACAAAAAATGTTGTGTACACAAAAGCCTTGGAATAGCAATATTGATAATCTTTCATCCCATTTTGCAATGGAAAAGTAATTATAAAACTGATCAGAAAGAAAATCAACAAACAAAATCGAAATTGCGCAGTCACCTCATTTGTGTGTTGGAAGAGCTACTAAGCTATTAATTATTTTTAATATGTTGACAGTTAAATCCAACTCATTGATAACTTAATCATTGGAAAATTTAAACCTGGGCAATGCCAGTTACTTAAGCTAGTGCGGTTTTATCTAGAACATTTGCCTTTATATGTATATATATATATGTAAGCTTGCTTAGTGTGTGGTTTCTGATGTTTTACAACCTATAAAGTTTGATTGACAAGTTATTTCTTGTTGTTCAGATTAGTCTTAGTGATATCTTGTGTTCGCGTTGTTTGTGTTAGTAACTGAATTTCTCTTTCAGAAGAAGTGTAGATTGGCAGAAAGAAACTGTTTCCTGTCAGTCATATAATTGGATGTACTCTTATTGAGATGGCCATTACCTTAGGGATGGGCCTGTTACTTATCTTAGGGAAAGGGCAGTAGCAGTACTAGCCAAATAAGGTATCCTCTATATGCAGCTTACTGTATTATTCTTCTAACATTAATAAAATATAATCAAAATAAATTTGGTTATAATTAAACTCTTCATCAATGCTCACTGAGGAGGGGTGTCATCTGGAATTCCTACTATTCCTGTAATTTAGATGTTCAATGTTGCCTTTAATTCAAACTCTTTTTTTCCCATGGGTTTCCATAGCTTACTGCAGAGGTCTTGTGCCTTATTTATTTATATATATATATATATATATAAACCAAAAAGTGTATCTCTGTGGAGCGCACTTATTGAAGTATTTGGTTAATAATAAAGAGAGGATGACTTTACAGAAACACCCTTTTGCTTTAAAACACTTGTTTCTTTTTATTGCTAAAAACAATTTTATTAGTAGCCAAATATAATTATACCAAATTGCATTTAATTCTTAACCAGATATAAATATATTAAACTGTACTTCAATAAGTGCGCTCCACAGAGATACACTTTTTGGTTTCTATTTAATATTGGTCTCTTTCGACAGGGGATCATCTCTGTGTAGAAGCTTGCCTATCGATAAAGGTGTAGGTTCAAAGTGACTATTTTACATTAAAAAGAACAGGAGTTCTAATTTTAGAGCGCATTAAGGGTTTGTTTAGCTCTATCTATCTATCTATCTATCTATCTATCTATCTATCTATCTATCTATCTATATATATATACACACACACACACACACACACACACACACACACACACACACACACACAGGTTGAGTATCCCATATCCAAATACTCCGAAATACGGAATATTCCGAAATACAGAATTTTTTGTGTGGCTGAAGTAGTGGAACCTTTGTTTTCTGATGGCTCAATGTACACAAACTTTGTTTAATACACAAAGTTATTAAATATATTGGAATAAATGACCTTCAGGCTGTGTGTATAAGGTGTATATGAAACATAAATACATTCTGTGCTTAGACTTGGGTCCCATCGCCATGATATCTCATTATGGTATGCAATTATTCCAAAACACGGAAAAATCCGATATCAAAAATACTTCTGGTCCCAAGCACTTTGGATATGGGATACTCAACCTGTACACACACACACACACACACACACACACACACACACACACACACACACACACACACACACACACACACACACACACACATATATATATCACCATTAACTTAACTTAGCTGAAAGAAAGCAGGCCACTTAGACCTGGCTCCTTAATTGGCAGAATACACTATAACACAGAATATTCAGGTTAAAACAAGTGGCTCAAAGTCTGTGCATGCCCTTGATGCATTTTACTGCTGATACATGCAGTTTCCACAGAAGGTGAACTACAGTTGTAGTTCCAAGTCTATATTTGGCAAAAGGATAAATTCCTAACTACACCTCTCTGAACAGACCAGACAGAGGACGGAGACAGCTCTCCTGGTATTCTCTTACCAGCCAATAATAGAATTTCAAAAAAGTGTCATCTTCAAACTCTGTTCAGGAGCTAAACATCACAGAACACACAGCAGAACTATTTTTATCAAGAATGTACTGTAATCACTGCAGAATAATTCATGTATAACTATTGATGTGCCCGGTTTCAATTGGGCAAACAGTGCCAGATACACAAATGCCCCCACTGTGCCAGATACACAAATGCCCCCACAGTGCCAGATATATATTGCTTTGTTTCGTGTATGTGAGGGGAGGAGAGCGCAGCGCCTCTCCTGCCCCTCAATTCTCTTTGATGCCTGGTCTCACTCTCCATCGGTGGCGGCGGCGGGGTCAATCTGAATAAGGCACCGATTTGCTAGCCAATCAGAGCTCGCGGACCGGCAGCCACGGCTCTTGATTGGCTGCCGGTCTGCGAGTTCTGATTGGCTAATGAACCGGCGCCTCATTTCAGATTGACCCCGCCGCCGCTGGAGAATGAGACCGGGCATCAAAGAGAATTGAGGGGCAGGAGAGGTGCGGCGCTCTCCTCCCCTCACATACAAGAAACAAAGCAAGGGGAGGGGAGAGGGGGGGGGCAATGAGCACAAAGTGGGGCAATGTATATCTGGCACAGTGGGGCATTATATATCTGGCACTGTGGGGGCAATGTATATCTGGCACAGGGGCACATTGTATATCTGGCACTGTGGGGGCATTGACTATCTGGCACAGTGGGGGCATTATATATCTGGCACAGGGGGGCAATGTATATCTGGCACTGTGGTGGTATTGTATATCTGGCACAGGGGGCATTGTATATCTGGCACTGTGGGGCATTGTATATCTGGAACAGGGGGGAATTGTATATCTGGCACAGGGGGGCAATGTATATCTGGCACTGTGGGGGCATTGTATATCTGGCACTGTGGGGGCAGTGTATATCTGGCACTGTGGGGGCAGTGTATATCTGGCACTGTGGGGGCAATGTATATCTGGCACTGTGGGGGCAGTGTATATCTGGCACTGTGGGGGCAGTGTATATCTGGCACGGGGAGGCACTGTATATCTGGCACGGGGAGGCACTGTATATCTGGCACAGTGGGGGCATTGTATATCTGGCACAGTGGGGCATTTGTGTATCTGGCACAGTGGGGCATATGTGTATCTGGCACAGTGGGGGCATTTGTGTATCTGGCACAGTGGGGGCAATGTATATCTGGCACTGTGGGGCAATGGGAATCTGGCACTATTGGGGTCATATGTGTATCTCGCCCCCCCATATGTGTATCATGCCCCCATTTTCATTGGCCACACCCCATGTGGCATTTGACCATACTCATTTTTTGCACGCGCGCGCGCGCACACAGTGCATATGACATTTTTTCTACTTGCACCACTGATATTAAACCAAACAATAAAATATACAACTACAGTAATTAAAGTGAGTGAAATACTACATTAACTTCTGCAGCAGAAGTAAATATAGTATTTTACTCATTTTAATTAGTTATATATTTTATTGTTTGGATGATTATGCTGTATTTGGTGGGATAACACAATTTCAAACATGGTGCTAAAACTGGGACCACCGATTACCAGATATCTAGTTTCGCCTATGGCTGCCACCAGACATATAGCTGCGCTCTCCTCCCTGCCTTGACAGCTGAGACGCACCACCGCTGGACTGAGCGTCGTCGTGTCTCGCTGACACACAAGCGGGTGGGCCAGGACAAACGCCTTTGCGGGCCTTATATGGCCTGCGGGCCGGAGGTTTACCACCCATGAGTTAGAGGGTGGGCAGTACATTTATAGTAGATTTAACACATTATATATACAGATGGAGCTGTGCTCATCTAGTGCAGCTCCATCACAGACATGCACTCCAAGCAGGACTAGGCGTCTAGCCCCGCTACAGGAGTGCACAGAGATGCTCCCATTGTTGTGAATGCATCTCACACGCATGCGCGTCTTGTTCACAGGGATAGGCGTGACTAGGCAGGCTCGCTGCGGCTCAGATGGAGCCACGATTAGCGTGGCTCCATCTGCACTGTAGTCTGCAAGAAAACAAAAGAGAACAATACTCCATCTATCACTGTATCAACAAAGATATTTAATTTAAGTGGTTATGAATTAACACCTACTCAAGTCAGCTTGTTGGCCAAGGGCTTAAAATTTGCACCCTCTAGTGACCCTAACCCTTTTGATTTATTTGTAGATTTGCAAAAATATATTCATAAAATTACTCTAAAGATATTTTTCTTGAGTAAGGATTCTACAAATGAGGTGGAGCCCACGGGAAATGCAGTTTTAAGAAAAGATCTAATTTTTATCCCCAGCATATGAAAGGAGGGAGCATCAATTGCTTCAATCCCATCGTCTCCAAAGAATTAAGGAATATCTCTAGATCTAAGAAAAAGAATTTAACTAAGAAAGAATTCCTAGTTATGCAATCGCTCGAGAGTAATAAGGAATTCATAATCAAGCCCGGTGATAAGGGCGGTTGTGGTCATGTCCAAAGAAAAGTATATCCAGGAAATAGATAGACAATTAGGGGACAATACTACCTATAAGAAACTTAGAACTGACCCATTGCTTAACATCACTAAAAAATTGGAGGATTTAACAAAGAGGGCATTAGAGAGAGGGGCTATTACGGATACAGAAAAGGAGTTCATCTTGATCGATGAACCATCCACCCCGACCATATATGTATTGCCTAAGATCCACAAAGATTGTGAAAATCTCCCTGGGCGGCCCATAATTACTGGAACTTACAGCGTCACTTCGGATTTGTCTGCCATAGTAGACTCATTCCTCCAACCACTAGTAGTGAACACCCCAGCTTTTTTGAAAGATACAGGGGATGTTCTGAGGAAGCTAGAGTCTGTGAAATGGGACACTGAATGCACTTTAGTTAGTGCCGACGTGAGTACCCTGTACACCATTATAGATTGGGAAAAAGGGAGAAGTGCGGTTGAATATTTTTTCAAGAGGAGCTCATATAAGGATGAAACAAGGGCTTTTATATTGGAAGCTATTGACTTCATTTTAATGAACAACTATTTTTATTTTAATGGGTCATATTATATACAAACCAAAGGGACCGCCATGGGCACCAGGTTCGCCCCCCAGTTATGCCAATCTCTACATGGCCTACTGGGAGACACTGGCAGTTGACCATGCGAGAGATCAGGGGGCAGGCCTGGTATGCTGGTGGTGGTTCATAGATGAGGAGTTTTTTTTATTTGGCGAGGCACTAGTGAATCTCTGGAGAATTTTATGCAACTCCAATTCTTATAATGTTTTTTTGACTTTTACACATAGTAAAAATGAGCTGACTTTTTTAGATCTTCGCATGTACATTGAGTCTAATTCCATTTTTACTCAAACACATCGTAAGCCCACAGACTCCAATGCATATTTGCACATAAATAGCGAGCACCACCATAGGTGGTTGGAAAACATACCTGTGGGTCAGTTCAAATGTTTAAAGAGAAACTGTACTGACCCGCAGGAGTTAGAAACTCAAATGGAAGAAATGTCTGATAGGTTTAGAGAAAAGGGCTATAATCAATTAGTTCTAAGTAAGGCAAGCGAAGTTGTGAAAAAAATTGATAAGAAGTAACAAAGGCTTCCATAGATGTTGGGCATGTTTAATGTGCCGCACAACTACTAGGAAAGATATAGTGCACAAAATCACTGAGTTTGAAGTCAAAGGGAAGAAGTATAAAATTAACGATTTCGTTACATGCCACTCAAGGAATATCATTTATTTATTAGAATGTAGGTGCGGCCTGGTCTACGTGGGAAAGACATCCAGACCCCTTAAGACCAGGGCAGCAGAACACATTTATAATATACGCAAGGGCCTAGAAACGCACCCTTTGTCCGAGCACTATAAGATGAAACATAATAAATGTGAAGGGCATATCGTTCGTTTCTTGGGACTGCAACAAATTAAGCCGCATTGGAAGAACAAGGACATAGAGACTCGTTTAGCTCAATGTGAAATGCAATGGTTTTTTAATTTAGACTCTTTAAAACCGAATGGACACAATGTAGATTTCGAGTTGAAATTGTTTTTATAGTGATTTTTAATTTATTCAGCTTTGATTAATTTACATGATATATACTAATTTCTTTTTATGTCTTTTATCTTACATGCTCTTTTAAATGGGAATCACTCTATTAAGATGTTCTCAACTGCAGCCCACCATGATAACAGGGATGGACTGGCTGGGATTACATAATACCACTAAATTTGGTATTGAGTGGGTTGCAGTGCATTGGAAACTGGAAAGAAGTTGTGGTGCCCTTAATTAAGATGGCGGATTTCGCTTCAAAGATGGGGACAGAGCGGAAGACAAAAGCACGATATTCTGTACAGCCTAAAGGAGCGGTATATATATGAATGTATTTTGTTCAAGTAATTGAGAACTCGGAGGAGATAAAGAGAATTGATCCTCGCCGCATACCAAAGGTCCGGACGTGTGGAATGCATACAGTAAACCCGCCGGACAGGAAGTATCCGGTGGAACGCAAACACGTGACTTCCGGTTGACGAACCTGGAAGTCACGGCGGCGCTGAGTTACTCACCGAATTGGGACAGTCATGCTCATTCAGCTTGAACAAGGTTATGTAATAACCGAAAGGTGTTGCTGCTGTGTGGAGGAGAGGAAAGGAGAGTGCTGGTAGCTGGTGAACCTTATGCTGATTACACCTTTTGCGGTGGTGCTGGGCTATTCAGCCTAGGACTACTCTTGCTGCTTTTCTAAAGCTAGCCCACCACAAATACTGACTCTGGTGAGATACCATTTGCTTAAGGAAAAGTCACCATTGATTCATCACTGTGATCCAGCTATCCCTAAACACGCACCCTGCACTTTATATTTATATTTATGTGTATTATCTATGTGTGTACATGTTGTGGTTCATTAAATATCATGTTTTTATTACTATAATGTTTTACCACATGTACCAAGTTCTTATTAACATTGGATGCATACATCTGTAAGGAGTGAGCGCCAAGAGTCCTATATCAAGTGTTTTTGCATTGTGAATTTTGTGGGGATTTGGTGTTTTATCCCTCCCATGATATTGGATTCAGGCTGCATGATCCTTTTGGGCTGTAACACACACTCCGGTTTTTCCCGGATGGCAAAAAGCCGGACAAACTTTGTCCGGCTTTTTGCCATCCGGGAGAAACCAGCAGTGTCTGTCACACAGGACGGCTTTGAGCCGTGTGTGATGCTGTGCGGATGCGCAGCATCAGACACGGCTTCAGAAAAAAACGTTGTGTGTGAAAGCTCCCCTTCACACACATGGTTTACTGGCTCCAAAGACGGCCCGGCGGCCGCCCGGCCGCCGGACCTTCCAGTGGTGAGACCCGGCTGCAACCCGGCAGCCGGGCCGGGGCCGTGCAGTGTGAAGGGACCCTAGCCCTCACACTGTTAACTACAATGCCGGCACGGGAAAAAGCCGTCCGGCTTTTTCCCGGCTGGCAAAACCCGGGTAGTGTGTTTCAGCACTTTAGCTGCGCAATAAGGTTCTTACACAATACATTCCTTGTGAAGTCTGCAAATTCAGCACAGTGGCCTATTATCCAAGAATGTAGTTCTATTTTCCATCAGAAAAAACTAATTTTCTTCAGAAAAACATATATACAGTATTTTGCAAATGGACAGGTATTCTTACTGTATGTTCTGAAATAGTCACTGGAGAAAAGGCCTGAGAGATACTGTATACACTAGTGGATGGGAAGAAAAAATATGATTGACATTAATTATTAATTTTTAAACATCAACCTAATTTTGCAGTGTTAGGGCTTTACCATTACCCTTAAACATAGTCTTAACAAGCCTATGATATAGCAATGATATAGGCAACAATTATATTGGAAATATCTATGCATCATATTCAGTATTAAAATTAATCAAAATAATTAAATATTCAAAGCCATGTGTGGTATTAGTGGTGGGTGGTGGTAGAAGGTTCGGTTTTCTCATTTTAAAAGTACATTGGACGAAAGTACCATTTACTGTAGGCAGTAGACTAGAGCTTTCATTTTGGGGTGTACTTATAAATGTCTGGCACTGCCTAACTAGCAATCTGTATGATTGCTTATCCTAGCAATACAGATTTTAGTTGTGCTGCTGTCTACCACTCTGGGGACTCCAAAGGAAACTAAAAGCCAGCACATTTTGGGGTTTCTCTCCTTTACTAGCAACCTAACGCTGCTGGTAGCAGGTCACAAAAAATGTACATGAACAGAGTAGTTTTACTGAGCTGTGATCAAGCAAAGCCACAGGTCCATCATAGCCGTGGATAGGGTACAACTTTTCATCACTAGATAAATTGCTGAAGCCAAGCTAAATAGGTGAGCAACACGGGGAAAATTTAAAAGTTTTGTAAAATGTGAGAGTACAGCGTTAAATTCGTACATTTTTAACAACTCGGACAATGTAATAGGATGCAGGAACATGCAAACTGACATGTTTCCTGCAATCCCGAATCTCGTACAGATCAAACTCACATCCAGATGTTTTCCTATGGAAACGTAAAACTCGGCCAATGGTATAGGGTGTGAGTTTTAAACTATGGACAAACTCGCACGTTCACTTAAACTTGGACCCTATTACATTTTGGTTGAAGGATAGAAAACAGAGTTGTGGTAAATGGAGTGCATTCACAGGAGGGAAATGTTACCAGTGGAGTACCCCAGGGATCTGTACTTGGACCAGTGCTTTTTAATATCTTCTTTGGTGACATTGCAAATGTCATTAACGGGAAAGTATGCCTTTTTGCAGATGACACAAAGGTATGCAACAAGGTAGACACACCAGGTGGGGTAAAACAAATGATTGAGGATCTAGGTAGACTAGAGGAATGGTCAAGAGTGTGGCAATTACAGTTTAATGCCAAAAAATGCAAAATCATGCACTTGGGTCTCAAAAATCCGAAGGTTAAATATAGTATTAATGGCACTATACTGGAAACTACTGAGGAGGAAAGGGATCTAGGAGTCACTATTTCAGGTGACTTAAAGGCAGGTAAGCAATGTAACAAGGCAATGAGGAAGGCTAGTTAGGTGCTTGGCTGCATTTGGAGAGGAATCAGCAGCAGAAAGAAAGAAGTAATAATGCCACTGTATAGGTCATTGGTACGGCCTCATCTAGAATACTGTGTTCAATTCTGGAGGCCATATCTTCAAATGGATATTAATACATTAGAAACTGTACAAAGAAGGGCAACTAAAATGGTGCATGGCCTACATCACAAAACATACCCAGAAAGACTAAGAAATCTCAATATGTATAGTTTGGAGCAGAGAAGGGAAAGGGGGGACATGATAGAAACTTTCAGATATATCAAGGGTTTTAACAAAGTCCAGGAGGGAAACATTCTCCAAATGAAGAGAAGCAATAGGACACGAGGACATGCACTGAGACTTGAACGGGGGAGGTTCAGGGGAAATTTGAGGAAAAATTACTTCACAGAAAGGGTAGTGGACAAGTGGAATAGCCTTCCATCAGAGGTGGTAGAGGCTAAGACAGTAGAGCAATTTAAACATGCATGGGATAGACATAAGGATATCCTTACAAAGAAATAAGGATCAAACAAGGTTAGAGAAAAAAATAATGTAAAAAAAAAAAGGGGGGGGGGGGCAGACTAGATGGGCCAAGTGGTTCTTATCTGCCGACAAATTCACATTCTATGTTAGAGTATATAATGCTGTATATTAGGTGGGCACTCAGTTATTGGCAATGTGTGGTCTGCATCTGCAGCTGCACACATCAGTGATAATTCCAGTAACATTGCTGGTGAGGAAAAATCTTAAATGTTGGTGGTCTCAAGGTGCTGTGGTAGCGGTCAGTATGGGAACGGCTGTAACACTGCCTAAAAGTGTTTAATGATGAGGCATTTTCTACAGAAAAAAAAGCTACAACCCTTGTGATGTATTTCCTGAGATGATAAATCATGGAATAGACTGTAGTTTATTGGTAAATGTAATTCAAAGTGAAGTGAAGTGACATTTCAGTGAGCCAGCAGGTCATGTTGCATGCAAGTGAAAGAAAGGGAAAGCTTAGAACAGGTGTCTGCATGAAGATAATGTCAGGAGACATTATGTAAAATAAAGAATTCCGCATCTGATGGTTATATTAGTCACTTTATGTTTACATGCAGCCTTAAAGGTAAACTGTAAACACATTAAACATCTCCCCTGACTTTTATAAAACAATCAGTTTTGTATTCTGTCAATCTGATATTGCACAAAATTAATACAAACTGCTTGTTCAGTATACAAAGCAAAATATAATGGAGATCCAGATCCCATAGCAACTGCTACGGAATGCTCAAAGTACTGTGCGCATGCGCTGAACCTTTTTGCTTGTGCGCAAATGGGTCCTGCTATGAAGGTAGCAGGGCGGCAGCAGACTGTCATTGATTGATAGCCTGCTGTAATCTGGGGGGTGGGGAAGGGGCGGCAACGGTCTCCATTTGTGAAAACGGAGGCGAGTCACCGCCATTTAGGGTGGGAGAAGAGGCCAGGAATCTATGTCACATGACAGAGATTTCATGACCTCTGCGACAGACGGCTTCCATAGGTGTTGCAAGCCACCAAGGAAGCAGCAGTGATAGCATCTGCAACCATATCTGAATTAGGCCCAATGTCCACAAGTTATGGATACAATTCAAAATGATAACAACATGATACAAAGCAAAACATAATGTCCACAAGTAATAGATACAATTCAAAATGTAAAATGAAAAAGTGTATACCAGGATGCCTGTAAAGCTTCATTCCAAATTCTACGTACAGTAGCTGCGGGTGGTGGCGCTGGAGTTGTAGATGTTACCTAATCTCAATAAGTTAGTAATGTGAATGCCACTCTACAATACCATTGTAAAATCTTAGTGTCATTGTTTTTAGAAACATCTTTACAGTACATATGAGCTAGTTTCCTTGAAGTAAAGACTTTAACAATTCTACCTCTACCTGTTTAAACTGTCCCTAAATTCCATACAGGATAATGCATGTGCACAAAGTAGAAAATAGCATTAGTTTCCGGAGCCCTTCTGAATCTGCAGATGCAATCTACTAAAAATGTGCAGGTTTGCGTTTTGTTTTTTTGAAAACACTATTAAATGATCTGTGATTCTTGCTTCAGCATTAATCCTACTTTCCAAAACAACATAAACTACACTTGTAAAGGGCCAATTAACTTACGCATGGGTGCCATTGGAAGCCAACCGTAATGTCCCAACATAGGCGTTCCTGTTTAATGCAATAAACCACTACTGTACTTGTAGGTTCTCATATTAAAATTGCATTTTTATTTTATTTTGAAAGTCATTTAAACAACGTGTAAATATAATATAGTAGCCTAACAAGGTATACCATCTTGGAAAGTAGTCAATTTAATTCATCATATGAGGGCACCCTTGAGTTTGTTGAAGTATTATGATGAGGGAGGTCTGGACATCAGAATCTCCCACCTCAGAATCTTAATGTTTTTGTAGTTATAGGGTAATCACCAGTCAATAATTATTAAGGGAGGCACATTGGGGCAGATGTATTAAGCCTGGAGAAGGCATAATGAAGTGATAAAGCAGTGATAAGCGCAAGGTGATAAACGCACCAGCCAGTCAGCTCCTGTCATTTTTCAAATCCGTAATGATTGGTTGGTACGTTATCACCTTGCTGTCAGCATCCGGAGTCTTACCTCCGGTTCTGGTCCCTGCGGCATTCCTGTTAGCTGGCTGGTGTGGCTGCGGCGGATAGGAGCAGCGGCAGCGAGGTCTTCCAGTGTGGCTGCCGGGTGTCTGGAGGCCGGGGTCCTGGGGAGCGGAGCAAGGCAGCCGGAGGTGTCTGTTTCCAAGTGTTCTGTTGCTGGAGTGCGGCGTCTGGGAGGCTGAGGCCGGAGGTAGTGGCTGTGTGCTGGTTCCACATGTGTCCTCTGTACAGGGAACCGCTATGTTGGAGACCAAGCTAAGCCAATAGTTATCCCAGTACGCATCCATCCAATCCGGTGCAGTCTTCCCTTATAAAAAGGGGTTGATGCTTAGTCATGGTGCCAGTGCTACAAGTTACTTGCTGCTGTAAGGTGCTCAAGCTCTGTGCTCCCAGGTTAACCCCTGGTAACCTGGTTCTGTTGTGGTGGTCAGTTCTGTTATTGCAGTCCATTGCTCCCAGTCCACTTGCTCTTGCGATTTAACCGCTGGGTCCTCTATCTGGTAGAGGGTCTCCATTTGCTGATGGTGCTCACAGCGATCCTCTCTTCAACATTGTTCTTCAAGTCATCTCTTCATTCAGTGTACTTCAGCATTGTTTACAAATCACAAGTCATCTCTTCATTCAGTGTTCTTCAGCATCGTTTACAAGTCACAAACATTTCGTCTTTCAGAATTCACTCGGACTTATCTCCTAGTCGTTGTGTATGATTGAGGTCTCAGTAAAGCTGAATGAATATTTCTTCAGTGTATCGTTGTTGTTCATTGTCCTCATTGCCTACCCCTCTACATCTTCGGGCCTAAGTCTTCAAACCATGAGTAAGAACTACATTCATCCACCTCGTTTCCTTCCTTTGCCGATAGCTGCTCCCTCAGTCAATTATCAGTTGTCAGATCCCCAACTCAAGCCAAGCGTGACACTTGCGCTTATCACTGGTTTATCACTTCCTTATGCCTTCTCCAGGTTAATACATCTGCCTCATTGTTTTAAAACAGGAAATACCTTCTTTTAAAAAAAGAATGCACTTGAATCTCTAGGTGCCAGGATAGGGCAGAGAGGGCACTTTTAGTACCCACTCCCTCCCATTACTTTATACAAATGTCTTTAAGATAATGGCAGGAAAGGGCATAACTTAATAACATAGGGGTCTATGTACAAAGCCTTGGAGAGAAATAAAGTGTAGAAAGACAAAGTACCAGCCAATCAGCTCCTAACTGGCATGTTACAGGCTGTATTTGAAAAATGACAGTTAGGAGCTGTTTGAATGGTACTTTGTCTCGGTCCACTTTTCTCTCTCCAAGGCTTAGTAAATAGACCATTGTATAACGTAACTGCAGATGTGGGGCTTGTAAGTACATTTCAGATTGGTGTGCAGCAAATTCAATCAAGTTATGTCAGATGGTAAAGTGATCCCATATGCCATGTTTCTGATAGTCTGTGTAGTGGAATGCTCTGTAATGGTCACATGAAACGTACAGTAATAATCGATAAACATTACCTTATATAAAATGCATACTAACGCGTTTCTTCATGTTTACCACAATTTCCTCAAAGGGGTATATGATGCTGGTATAAATGTTTCCATTTATTCAGGAAATACTAAATTTGTTTATTAATCATCATCTATGGATAGACTCAATTAAAACATGGTCACGACACAAACTCTACTAACAAGACGGATGTTTAAATAATACTAACAAAGAGATAAATTAACTTTTTTTTTATAGACATGAGACGATGAGACATATGATTAGCACTATAAGCCTCACAATGGGGGTCATTCCGAGTTGTTCGCTCGCAAGCTGCTTTTAGCAGCTTTGCACACGCTAAGCCGCCGCCTACTGGGAGTGAATCTTAGCATATCAAAATTGCGAACGAAAGATTAGCAGAATTGCGAATAGACACTTCTTAGCAGTTTCAGAGTAGCTCCAGACTTACTCGGCATCTGCGATCAGTTCAGTGCTTGTCGTTCCTGGTTTGACGTCACAAACACACCCAGCGTTTGCCCAGACACTCCTCCGTTTCTCCAGCCACTCCCGCGTTTTTCCCAGAAACGGTAGCGTTTTTTCACACACTCCCATAAAAGGGCCTGTTTCCGCCCAGAAACACCCACTTCCTGTCAATAACACTCCGATCACCAGAACGAAGAAAAAACCTCGTAATGCCGTGAGTAAAATTCCTAACTGCATAGCAAATTTACTTGGCGCAGTCGCACTGCGGACATTGTGCATGCGCATTAGCGACTAATCGCTCCGTTGCGAGAAAAAAATACAGAGCGAACAACTCGGAATGACCCCCAATGTTAACCTGTGCACAGCATTGTAAGGAAATTATCTTTTTGTTATCGACACACTTTTGGGAACATTGAGTGTAGTGTGTAATTATTCAATGGCAATGATCCATTTGTATGTACTGTACTTACAGTATACAGTGCATCCGGAAAGTATTCACAGTGCTTCACTTTTTCCAAATTTTGTTATGTTACAGACTTATTCCAAAATGGAATGAATTCATTTTATTACTCAAAATTCTTCACACAATACCCCATATTGACAACAAGTTTTTTTTTTTTTTAATTTTTGCAAATTTCTTAAAAATAAAAAACTAAGAAATCACAGCCTTTGCCATGAAGCTCAAAATTGAGCTCAGGTGTATCCTATTTCCACTGATCATCCTTGAGATGTTCCTACAGCTTAATTGGAGTCTGCCTGTGGTAAATTCAGTTGATTGGACATGATTTGGAAAGGCACACACCTATCTATAAAAGGTCCCACACTCGACAATGCATGTCTGAACACAAACCAAGCATGAAGTCAAAGGAATTGTCTGTAGACCTCCGAGACAGGATTGTCTCAAGGCACAAATCTGGGGAAGGGTACAGAAAAATAACTGCTGCTTTGAAGGTCCCAATGAGCACAGTGGCCTCCATCGAAGTTTGGAACCACCAGGACTCTTCCTAGAGCTGGCCGGCTGTCTGAACTGAGCGATCGGGAGAGAAGGGCCCTAGTCAAGGGAAGCGACCAAGAACCCGATGATCACTCTGTCAGAGCTACCTGAAGGACTCTCAGACCATGAGAAACAAAATTATCTGGTCTGATGAGACAAAGATTGAACTCTTTGGCGTGAATGCCAGGCATCATGTTTCGAGGAAACCAGGCACCACTCATCACCAGGCCAATACCATCCCTACAGTGAAGCATGGTGGTGGCAACATCATGCTGTGGGGATGTTTTTCAGTGGCAGGAACTGGGAGACAAGTCAGGATAGAAGGAAAGATGAATGCAGCAATGTACAGAGACGTCCTGGATGAAAACTTTACATTAAAGACCCTCTATATCCTACACTACATTACTGACTTCTCTATACCCTACACAACTACATTACTGACCCTCTATTCCATAAACTATATTACTGACTCTCAGTACCCTACACTACATTACTGACCCTCTATACCCTACACTATGGGGGTAATTCAGAGTTGATCGCAGCAGCAAATTTGTTAGCAGTTTGGCAAAACCATGGGGGTCATTCCGAGTTGATCGCTAGCTGCCGTTGTTCGCAGCGCAGCGATCAGGATAAAAATTGGCATTTTTGCGCATGCGCATGCTCCGCAATGCGCACGCGCGACGTACGGGTACAAAGCCCGTTGTGGTTGTGCACAGGTTCTAGCAAAGTTTTCAGTCGTACTGGGGGCCACACTAAGATTGACAGGTAGGGGGCGTTACTGGGTGTCAACTGACCATTTTCAGGGAGTGTTTGCAAAAACGCAGGCATGTCTGAAAAAACGCAGGGCGTTCGCTGGGCGGGTGTATGACGTCAATTCCGGACACGAATAGGCTGAAGTGATCGCAAGCGCTGATTAGGTTCAGAGCTACTGTACTCAGAAACTGCACAAACTGTTTTTGCAGAGCTCGGCTGCACATGCGTTCGTACTTCTGCTAAGCTAAAATACACTCCCCAGTGGGCAGCGGCATAGCGTTTGCACGGCTGCTAAAAATATCTAGCGAGCGACCAACTCAGAATGACCCCCTCTGTGCACTGCAGGTGTGGCAGATATAACACGTGCAGAGAGAGTTATATTTGGGTGGGTTATTTTGTTTCTGTGCAGGGTAAATACTGGCTGCTTTATTTTACACTGCAATTTAGATTTCAGTTTGAACGCACCCCACACAAATGCAACTCTCTCTGCACATGTTATATCTGCCCCCCCCCTGCAGTGCACATGGTTTTACCCAACTGCTAACAAATTTGCTGCAGTGATCAACTAAGAATTAGGCCATATATTCCTGACCACTCTTTACCCTACACATTACTGACCTTCTATACACTACATCTCATTACTGACCCACTCTACCTTACACTATATTACTGACCATTCTTTACCCTACACATTACTGATCTCTCTATACCCTACATCATATTACTGACCCTCTATCCCTACACTACATTACTTACCCTTTATACCCTACATTACATTACTGAACCTATATAGACAACCAGTGCTTAAAGTGGTCCTAGAGAGGTGGTGGAACTCACCCCCTCTCCCCACGGCACCCATGCAATATTAAACGGGCGTGGTCTAAAAAGGGGCATTGCCACACAATAGTAATAATGCCCACAGTAGTAGCACCCCTAATACACATAATGCCCACAGTAGTAGCACCCCGTAATACGCAATGCCCACAGCAGTAACGCCCCTTTTACAATGCCCACAGTAGTAGTGCTCCTTATGCAATGTCCACTGTACTGGTAGTGCCCACAGTGGTAGTGTCCCTTATATACAGACCATAGTAGTGGTGCCCCTTATGCAATGCCCCCAGTAGTAGTGCCCCTTATGTCCCCAGGAGTGATGCCCCTTATGAAGTACCCCCTTTACAATGCCCTCATTAGTAGTGCCCCCATTAGTAATGCCCTTAATGGTAATTCCCCTGTGTAGAATTGCCCCCAGTAGTAATGTCGCCTGTAGTAATGCCCCCAGTAGTTTAGCCCCTGTAGTTTAGCCCCATGTAGTTTGCCCCAAGTAGTAATGCCCCAGTAGTAATGCCCCCAGTAGTAATGCCCCCCTGTAGTTATGCCCCCAGTAGTAATGCACCCCTGTAGTTTGCCCCAAGTAGTAATGCCCCCCTGTAGTTATGCCCCCAAGTAGTAATGCGCTCCTGTAGTTTAGCCCCATGTAGTTTGCCCCAAGTAGTAATGCCCCCAGTAGTTTAGCCCCTGTAGTTATGCCCCTTTAGTTATACCCCCAGTAGTAATGCACCCCTGTAGTTATGCCACCAGTAGAATGCATCTCTATAGTTTTGCCCCCAGGAGTAATGCGTCCCTGTAGTTTAGCCCTATGTAGTTTGCCCCATGTAGTGTGCCCCCAGTAGTAATGCCCCCAGTAGCTTCCCCCCTTGTAGTTAGCCCCTGTAGTTTAGCCCCATGTAGTTTAGCCCCCAGTAGTTTGCCCCAAGTAGTAATGCCCCCAGTAGTTTAGCCCCCTTGTAGTTTGCCCCCTTGTAGTTTAGCCCCCAATAGTAATGCCCCCTGTAGTTTGCCCCCTGGTAGTTTAGCCCCCAATTATAATGCCCCCTGTAGTTATGCCCCCAGTACTATTCACACATGTTTAAAAAAAAAAAATACCATACTTACCAATCCCCGCTCCTGCTGTGATCCTCCTGGCGTCCACTTCACTTCGCTCCCCAGCACTATGAGAGAGACGTCATGACATCTCTCTCATAGCGCACATTGACAGAGCCTGGAGCGAAAGCCGGAGCTCAGTAGTGAGCTCCTGCCGCCGGCTTCCACTGTGCAGGGAGAGCTGGGCGCCCGCTGGTAACACAATCTCAGCGAGCACCCGGCATCTCCCTGCGGCACCGGCACACATCGGGTGAGGTGAGCCAGAGGAGACGGAACGCAGTGGAACTGACGAAACGCAGTTCTGCCCCGTCTCGGCTCACTTTAATCCCTGTAGACAACACAACATTACTGACCTCTCTACACCCTACACTACATTACATGGATCACAATCCTGATGCCTGAGCCGGAAACCAAGGATCACAAATGGGGGTTAGCCTGTAGCTCTGTAGGTTTAGGCTGCTGGGGGGGGGGGGGGGATCCGGGAGAGGGAGAGTTAGGCTGCAGGGAGGGGGGTTAGGTGTTTGGTTTAGGCACCCCAGGGGAGGCTTAAGTTTAGGTTGTGGGAAGGGGGGGGGGGGTTAGGTTTAGGCACCACCAGGGAGGGTTAGGGTTAGATGTAGGGAGAGCAGGGGGGGCATTGAGGGAAGGTAAGTTATACTTACCAAGCACCTGTAAGGATTCTCACCATCGGGATGCCGCGTTAGGTCTTATGACTGCTGGCACCTTGACCGCTGACATATCCAACCCATACCCTACACTACATTACAGAACCTATATAATCTACACTACATGCCTACCACTGCATTCACCATGGTGGGCCCTACAGTACATGACCCAGTCAAACACTGGGGCAGATGTATTAACAAGGAAGTGATAAAGCAGTGTTAAGTGCAAGGTGATAATGCACCAGCCAACCAGCTCCCATATGTAAATTAACAGTTGGGAGTTGATTGGCTGGTGCATTATCACCTTGCACGTAACACTGCTTTATCACTGCTTCATCACTTCCTTATGCCTTCTCCAGGTTAATACATCTACCCCACTGTCTGTAATCAATGAGAAGCCTACTCTACAGACCCAATTTCTTAGCAGTCAATTCCGGGAACTTGGTAAACAATGACTAAGCCTCTGGGCCCCATAGCGACAGCTTCCGCTGCACCCTCTTTTGCTACGCCCATGCATATGACTTTACAATTACAATTTGCTTTCTCTATGGGAATACAGAGAACAGTCCACATTTCACTGATGAAACCAGTGATTACTGTAGGTCCAGTTATAATAGTGCAACACTTGTTCCTGTCATCCTAGATGGAGCAACATAGGTGGCCATTCCGAGTTGATCGCTCGCTGCCGTTTTTAGCAGAATAGCGATCAGGCTAAAAATGGGCGATTCTGCGCATGCGTATGGGCCACAGGGCGCATGCGCTAAGTAATTTCACACAAAACTATGCAATTTTACACAGGTCCGAGCGATGATTTTTAGTCGCTCTGCTGATCGGTGAGTGATTGACAGGAAGTGAGTGTTTCTGGGCGGAAACTGACCATTTTCCGGGAGTGTGCTAAAAAACGTGTCAGGCTAAAACTCAGGAGTGGCTGGAGAAACGGGGGAGTGGCTGGCCGAAAACGCAGGGCGTGTTTGTGATGTCAAACCAGAAACTAAACGAACTGAGGTGATCGTAATCTAGGAGTAGGTCTGGAGCTACTCAGAAACTGCATGGAAATATTTAATAGCAGAACTGCTAATCTTTCGTTCGCAATTCTGCTAAGCTAAGATACACTCCCAGAGGGCGGCGGCCTAGCGTGTGCAATGCTGCTAAAAGCAGCTAGCGAGCAAACAACTCGGAATGACCACCATAATGCATAATGGTTTCTAGATGCTCTAGAATGGCAAATATTGAGAAGTTATCATGGGTTAAAGGAAAAGGGAACTATGGCCCTCATTCCGAGTTGTTCGCTCGCTAGCTGCTTTTAGCAGCTTTGCACACGCTAAGCCGCCGCCTACTGGGAGTGAATCTTAGCTTTGCAGATTTGCGAACGAAAGATTCGCAGAATTGCGAAAATAAATTTCTTTGCAGTTTCTGAGTAGCTCAAGACTTACTCTGCCACTGCGATCAGTTCAGTCAGTTTCGTTCCTGGTTTGACGTCACAAACACACCCAGCGTTCGCCCAGACACTCCCCCGTTTCTCCCAGAAACGGCAGCGTTTTTTCACACACACCCATAAAACGGCCAGTTTCCGCCCAGAAACACCCACTTCCTGTCAATCACACTACGATCACCAGAACGGAGAAATTTCATCGTTAAGCCGTGAGTTAAATACCAAACTTTTTAGCAAATTTACTTGGCGCGAAAAAAAATAACGAGCGAACAACTCGGAATGAGAGCCTTTGAGCAGCTAAACTCTGCAAGAAAAATATACTTGCACAACTGATTACTAGTGATGAGCGGGTTCGGTTCCTCGGAATCCGAACCCCCCCGAACTTCAGCCTTTTTACACGGATCCGAGGCAGACTCGGATCTTCCCGCCTTGCTCGGCTAACCCGAGCGCGCTCGAACATCATCATCCCGCTGTCGGATTCTCGCGAGGCTCGGATTCTATCGCGAGACTCGGATTCTATATAAGGAGCCGCGCGTCGCCGCCATTTTCACACGTGCATTGAGATTCATAGGGAGAGGACGTGGCTGGCGTCCTCTCCATTTAGATTAGAAGAGAGAGAGTGAGAGTGAGACACTTGATTTACTGGAGCATAGGAGTACTCAGAGAGTGCAGAGTTTACTAGTGACTGACCAGTGACCACCAGTGCAGTTTTATTATATTATTATTTAATATAATCCGTTCTCTGCCTGAAAAAAAACGATACACAGTGACACAGTAACAGTATACCATATCTGTGCTCAGCCTCAGTGTGCTGCATCATCTATGTATATCTGACTGTGCTGAGTGCTCAGTGCTCACACAGCTTAATTGTGGGGGAGACTGGGGAGCAGTAGCAGGAGTACATATTATTTAACAGTGCACACTTTTGCTGCCAGAGTGCCACTGCCAGTGTGACTGACCAGTGACCACTGTCTGACCACCAGTATATTGTGATTGTCTGTCTGAAAAAGTTAAACACTCGTCGTGTGGTGTTTTTATTCTATAAACACATTCGGCTGACAGTGTCCAGCAGGTCCGTCATTAATTATATAATATATACCTGTCCGGCTGCAGTAGTGATATATATATATATTTTTTATATCATTATCATCCAGTCTATATTAGCAGCAGACGCAGTACGGTATTCCACGGCTGTAGCTACCTCTGTGTCGGCAGTCGCTCGTCCATCCATAATTGTATACCACCTACCTGTGGTGTTTTTTTTTTCTATCTTCTTGATACTACTAGTAGCTTACTTTAGGAGTCTGCAGTGCTGCTGACAGTGTCCAGCAGGTCCGTCATTATATAATATATACCTGTCCGGCTGCAGTAGTGATATATATATATTTTTTATATCATTATCATCCAGTCTATATTAGCAGCAGACACAGTACGGTAGTCCACGGCTGTAGCTACCTCTGTGTCGGCAGTCGCTCGTCCATCCATAATTGTATACCACCTACCTGTGGTGTTTTTTTTCCCTATCTTCTTGATACTACTAGTAGCTTACTTTAGGAGTCTGCAGTGCTGCTGACAGTGTCCAGCAGGTCCGCCATTATATAATATATACCTGTCCGGCTGCAGTAGTGATATATATATATTTTTTATATCATTATCATCCAGTCTATATTAGCAGCAGACGCAGTACGGTAGTACACGGCTGTAGCTACCTCTGTGTCGGCAGTCGCTCGTCCATCCATAATTGTATACCACCTACCTGTGGTGTTTTTTTTTTTTCTATCTTCTTGATACTACTAGTAGCTTACTTTAGGAGTCTGCAGTGCTGCTGACAGTGTCCAGCAGGTCCGTCATTATATAATATATACCTGTCCGGCTGCAGTAGTGATATATATATATTTTTTATATCATTATCAT
Source organism: Pseudophryne corroboree (assembly GCF_028390025.1). NCBI lineage: Eukaryota > Metazoa > Chordata > Amphibia > Anura > Myobatrachidae > Pseudophryne > Pseudophryne corroboree. The sequence continues at coordinate 1,037,658,691 of NC_086444.1, forward strand.
CCAGTCTATATTAGCAGCAGACGCAGTACGGTAGTCCACGGCTGTAGCTACCTCTGTGTCGGCAGTCGCTCGTCCATCCATAATTGTATACCACCTACCTGTGGTGTTTTTTTTTCTATCTTCTTGATACTACTAGTAGCTTACTTTAGGAGTCTGCAGTGCTGCTGACAGTGTCCAGCACGTCCGTCATTATATAATATATACCTGTCCGGCTGCAGTAGTGATATATATATATTTTTTATATCATTATCATCCAGTCTATATTAGCAGCAGACGCAGTACGGTAGTCCACGGCTGTAGCTACCTCTGTGTCGGCAGTCGCTCGTCCATCCATAATTGTATACCACCTACCTGTGGTGTTTTTTTTTCTATCTTCTTGATACTACTAGTAGCTTACTTTAGGAGTCTGCAGTGCTGCTGACAGTGTCCAGCAGGTCCGTCATTATATAATATATACCTGTCCGGCTGCAGTAGTGATATATATATATTTTTTATATCATTATCATCCAGTCTATATTAGCAGCAGACACAGTACGGTAGTCCACGGCTGTAGCTACCTCTGTGTCGGCAGTCGTTCGTCCATCCATAAGTATACTAGTATCCATCCATCTCCATTGTTTACCTGAGGTGCCTTTTAGTTGTGCCTATTAAAATATGGAGAACAAAAATGTTGAGGTTCCAAAAATAGGGAAAGATCAAGATCGACTTCCACCTCGTGCTGAAGCTGCTGCCACTAGTCATGGCCGAGACGATGAAATGCCAGCAACGTCGTCTGCCAAGGCCGATGCCCAATGTCATAGTACAGAGCATGTAAAATCCAAAACACCAAATATCAGTAAAAAAAGGACTCAAAAATCTAAAATAAAATTGTCAGAGGAGAAGCGTAAACTTGCCAATATGCCATTTACCACACGGAGTGGCAAGGAACGGCTGAGGCCCTGGCCTATGCTCATGGCTAGTGGTTCAGCTTCACATGAGGATGGAAGCACTCAGCCTCTCGCTAGAAAAATGAAAAGACTCAAGCTGGCAAAAGCACAGCAAAGAACTGTGTGTTCTTCGAAATCACAAATCCACAAGGAGAGTCCAATTGTGTCGTTTGCGATGCCTGACCTTCCCAACACTGGACGTGAAGAGCATGCACCTTCCACCATTTGCACGCCCCCTGCAAGTGCTGGAAGGAGCACCCGCAGTCCAGTTCCTGATAGTCAGATTGAAGATGTCAGTGTTGAAGTACACCAGGATGAGGAGGATATGGGTGTTGCTGGCGCTGGGGAGGAAATTGACCAGGAGGATTCTGATGGTGAGGTGGTTTGTTTAAGTCAGGCACCCGGGGAGACACCTGTTGTCCGTGGGAGGAATAGGGCCATTGACATGCCTGGTGAAAATACCAAAATAATCAGCTCTTCGGTGTGGAAGTATTTAAACAGAAATGCGGACAACATTTGTCAAGCCGTGTGTTGCCTTTGTCAAGCTGTAATAAGTAGGGGTAAGGACGTTAACCACCTCGGAACATCCTCCCTTATACATCACCTGCAGCGCATTCATCATAAGTCAGTGACAAGTTCAAAAACTTTGGGCGACAGCGGAAGCAGTCCACTGACCAGTAAATCCCTTCCTCTTGTAACCAAGCTCACGCAAACCACCCCACCAACTCCCTCAGTGTCAATTTCCTCCTTCCCCAGGAATGCCAATAGTCCTGCAGGCCATGTCACTGGCAATTCTGACGAGTCCTCTCCTGCCTGGGATTCCTCCGATGCATCCTTGCGTGTAACGCCTACTGCTGCTGGCGCTGCTGTTGTTGCTGCTGGGAGTCGATGGTCATCCCAGAGGGGAAGTCGTACTCGTAAGACCACTTTTACTACTTCCACCAAGCAATTGACTGTCCAACAGTCCTTTGCGAGGAAGATGAAATATCACAGCAGTCATCCTGCTGCAAAGCGGATAACTGAGGCCTTGGCATCCTGGGCGGTGAGAAACGTGGTTCCGGTATCCATCATTACTGCAGAGCCAACTAGAGACTTGTTGGAGGTACTGTGTCCCCGGTACCAAATACCATCTAGGTTCCATTTCTCTAGGCAGGCGATACCGAAAATGTACACAGACCAGAGAAAAAGACTCACCAGTGTCCTAAAAAATGCAGTTGTACCCAATGTCCACTTAACCACAGACATGTGGACAAGTGGAGCAGGGCAGGCTCAGGACTATATGACTGTGACAGCCCACTGGGTAGATGTATGGACTCCCGCCGCAAGAACAGCAGTGGCGGCACCAGTAGCAGCATCTCGCAAACGCCAACTTTTTCCTAGGCAGGCTACGCTTTGTATCACCGCTTTCCAGAATACGCACACAGCTAAAAACCTCTTACGGCAACTGAGGAAGATCATCGCAGAATGGCTTACCCCAATTGGACTCTCCTGTGGATTTGTGGCATCGGACAACGCCAGCAATATTGTGTGTGCATTAAATCTGGGCAAATTCCAGCACGTCCCATGTTTTGCACATACCTTGAATTTGGTGGTGCAGAATTATTTAAAAAACGAGAGGGGCGTGCAAGAGATGCTGTCGGTGGCCAGAAGAATTGCGGCACACTTTCGGCGTACAGGCACCACGTACAGAAGACTGGAGCACCACCAAAAACGCCTGAACCTGCCCTGCCATCATCTGAAGCAAGAAGTGGTAACGAGGTGGAATTCAACCCTCTATATGCTTCAGAGGTTGGAGGAGCAGCAAAAGGCCATTCAAGCCTATACAACTGAGCACGATATAGGAGGTGGAATGCACCTGTCTCAAGCGCAGTGGAGAATGATTTCAACGTTGTGCAAGGTTCTGCAACCTTTTGAACTTGCCACACGTGAAGTCAGTTCAGACACTGCCAGCCTGAGTCAGGTCATTCCCCTCATCAGGCTTTTGCAGAAGAAGCTGGAGACATTGAAGGAGGAGCTAACACAGAGCGATTCCGCTAGGCATGTGGGACTTGTGGATGGAGCCCTTAATTCGCTTAACAAGGATTCACGGGTGGTCAATCTGTTGAAATCAGAGCACTACATTTTGGCCACCGTGCTCGATCCTAGATTTAAAACCTACCTTGGATCTCTCTTTCCGGCAGACACAAGTCTGCTGGGGTTCAAAGAACTGCTGGTGAGAAAATTGTCAAGTCAAGCGGAACGCGACCTGTCAACATCTTCTCCTTCACATTCTCCCGCAACTGGGGGTGCGAGGAAAAGGCTCAGAATTCCGAGCCCACCCGCTGGCGGTGATGCAGGGCAGTCTGGAGCGACTGCTGATGCTGACATCTGGTCCGGACTGAAGGACCTGACAACGATTACGGACATGTCGTCTACTGTCACTGCATATGATTCTCTCCCCATTGAAAGAATGGTGGAGGATTATATGAGTGACCGCATCCAAGTAGGCACGTCAGACAGTCCGTACTTATACTGGCAGGAAAAAGAGGCAATTTGGAGGCCCTTGCACAAACTGGCTTTATTCTACCTAAGTTGCCCTCCCACAAGTGTGTACTCCGAAAGAGTGTTTAGTGCCGCCGCTCACCTTGTCAGCAATCGGCGTACGAAGTTACATCCAGAAAATGTGGAGAAGATGATGTTCATTAAAATGAATTATAATCAATTCCTCCGTGGAGACATTCACCAGCAGCAATTGCCTCCACAAAGTACACAGGGAGCTGAGATGGTGGATTCCAGTGGGGACGAATTGATAATCTGTGAGGAGGGGGATGTACACGGTGATATATCGGAGGATGATGATGAGGTGGACATCTTGCCTCTGTAGAGCCAGTTTGTGCAAGGAGAGATTAATTGCTTCTTTTTTGGTGGGGGTCCAAACCAACCCGTCATTTCAGTCACAGTCGTGTGGCAGACCCTGTCACTGAAATGATGGGTTGGTTAAAGTGTGCATGTCCTGTTTTGTTTATACAACATAAGGGTGGGTGGGAGGGCCCAAGGACAATTCCATCTTGCACCTCTTTTTTCTTTCATTTTTCTTTGCGTCATGTGCTGTTTGGGGGGTGTTTTTTGGAAGGGCCATCCTGCGTGACACTGCAGTGCCACTCCTAGATAGGCCAGGTGTTTGTGTCGGCCCCTAGGGTCGCTTAGCTTACTCACACAGCTACCTCATTGCGAATTTGCGCCTCTTTTTTTCTTTGCGTCATGTGCTGTTTGGGGAGTGTTTTTTGGAAGGGCCATCCTGCGTGACACTGCAGTGCCACTCCTAGATGGGCCAGGTGTTTGTGTCGGCCACTAGGGTCGCTTAGCTTACTCACACAGCTACCTCATTGCGCCTCTTTTTTTCTTTGCGTCATGTGCTGTTTGGGGGGTGTTTTTTGGAAGGGCCATCCTGCGTGACACTGCAGTGCCACACCTAGATGGGCCAGGTGTTTGTGTCGGCCACTAGGGTCGCTTATCTTAGTCACACAGCTACCTCATTGCGCCTCTTTTTTTTCTTCTTTGCGTCATGTGCTGTTTGGGGAGTGTTTTTTGGAAGGGCCATCCTGCGTGACACTGCAGTGCCACTCCTAGATGGGCCAGGTGTTTGTGTCGGCCACTAGGGTCGCTTAGCTTACTCACACAGCTACCTCATTGCGCCTCTTTTTTTCTTTGCGTCATGTGCTGTTTGGGGAGTGTTTTTTGGAAGGGCCATCCTGCGTGACACTGCAGTGCCACTCCTAGATGGGCCAGGTGTTTGTGTCGGCCACTAGGGTCGCTTAGCTTACTCACACAGCTACCTCATTGCGCCTCTTTTTTTCTTTGCGTCATGTGCTGTTTGGGGGGTGTTTTTTGGAAGGGCCATCCTGCGTGACACTGCAGTGCCACTCCTAGATGGGCCAGGTGTTTGTGTCGGCCACTAGGGTCGCTTATCTTAGTCACACAGCTACCTCATTGCGCCTCTTTTTTTTCTTCTTTGCGTCATGTGCTGCTGTTTGGGGAGTGGTTTTTGGAAGGGCCATCCTGCGTGACACTGCAGTGCCACTCCTAGATGGGCCAGGTGTTTGTGTCGGCCACTAGGGTCGCTTAGCTTACTCACACAGCTACCTCATTGCGCCTCTTTTTTTCTTTGCGTCATGTGCTGTTTGGGGAGTGTTTTTTGGAAGGGCCATCCTGCGTGACACTGCAGTGCCACTCCTAGATGGGCCAGGTGTTTGTGTCGGCCACTAGGGTCGCTTAGCTTACTCACACAGCTACCTCATTGCGCCTCTTTTTTTCTTTGCGTCATGTGCTGTTTGGGGAGTGTTTTTTGGAAGGGCTATCCTGCGTGACACTGCAGTGCCACTCCTAGATGGGCCAGGTGTTTGTGTCGGCCACTAGGGTCACTTAGCTTACCCACACAGCTACCTCATTGCGCCTCTTTTTTTCTTTGCGTCATGTGCTGTTTGGGGAGTGTTTTTTGGAAGGGCCATCCTGCGTGACACTGCAGTGCCACTCCTAGATGGGCCAGGTGTTTGTGTCGGCCACTTGGGTCGCTGAGCTTAGCCATCCAGCGACCTCGGTGCAAATTTTAGGACTAAAAATAATATTGTGAGGTGTGAGGTGTTCAGAGTAGACTGAAAATGAGTGGAAATTATGGTTATTGAGGTTAATAATACTTTGGGATCAAAATGACCCCCAAATTCTATGATTTAAGCTGTTTTTTAGGGTTTTTTGAAAAAAAACACCCGAATCCAAAACACACCCGAATCCGACAAAAAAAATTCGGTGAGGTTTTGCCAAAACGCGTTCGAACCCTAAACACGGCCGTGGAACCGAACCCAAAACCAAAACACAAAACCCGAAAAATTTCCGGTGCTCATCACTACTGATTACATAATGGCTTAGAGTTCCTACTAGAGATAAGCAAATTTGAGCTAAAAATGTAGTACATATGCAGTTTAGTGGTGAAAAAGACCAGTCATTTGTGCTTTTCCTGATCACTGTGCTCATTCACAACTTTACTTGTAAATCCTATTTTGTGGTATGTAAAGAGATAATGTTTTGTGATGTATGCTCTTTGGCTGGTATGGGACTAGGAATTCTTAAGGTCAATTTCCACCGGTGAAACATACAACATTTCACTAGGCATAATCTGAGGAATAGTGTTTTTATTTTTTTATTTTAAAATTTTTATTGAGCAAAGTAAAAACATACAATATCCATTCCCCTAAAACAGGGTGAGACAAAAAGAAAATCAAAGTGTTCATGCAATGCTCTCCCACATAGCATAACCCAAGGAATACTTTCTAAAACTCCACTCACCTGTAATTGAAAACGTGCTTTACTAATCACACGCCACCAGGAGTGGAAAGTGCAAACGTCAACTGTTACCCCCATGTGGCGTTCTCAATTTTATATTCTGTCCATGTATAAGAATATACAATATTCTCTGTAATCTGTAGCATGCAAGAAATTTGTAAACTGTATATACAGTTTTGATTATCTTTTTTTTTTTTTTAAATACCTAATACAAAATCATTAAAACCAGCTAAAAATAATAATAAACAATTTGTTGTACCTTAATGAATAGAGATAAAACTTTGTTTGAGAATCGATCAATCAGTCCCAATTAGTAAATACAGTATAATAACTTCAGGTCTACAAAGCATAAAGGGCAAGCAATTAGCGTATAAACAGCAGTGATTATAGTCTCCTAGAGAGACAGGTACAGTATAATGTCCTAGAAAAGGCAGAATGAAAGAAAAGTGAAACATATACTGTAGGTTCACAGAACATTACCCTTAGTTAGAATGATAAGTGTATAGGTTCTAGGATAGGAACAGATGTACCACTAAATTTGGGAGCATATTGGATAAGAACAGCTGATGATTACACACTATTCCTTTCCCAAAACCTTCCTAAGCACAAACTGGAAATGAGAGACCATTCATATTTTATATAGGCCACAAAATCAAAGAAGCTAATTTATTTCATCCTATATAAAGGGCTTTTCCATTTTAATTAGGAATTTTACTCAGCCCTTGGTCTTTCTAATAGCGTTGCTTTGATATGGGTCCCACCACTTGAACTCTCCGACTCGCGCTTTTTTTAGTAGTTGGGTGAGTTCTAGATGATTTAAGTTAGAGACACAGGACCCGGTGCTAACTTATGCAGTCTGCACAGCATAAAATATACAAATGGCCATGTATGAAGCCTTGCATGAGTCTGACAAGACAGCTTGTGAATAGACAGATAGGACATTGGAGGGAAGGGGTGGCCTTCTATAGGTCGAGTGCAATAAGGACATATTCCCATAGTTTCTGGGTGTGACACTAATTTTAAAATATAATTTATTTTGGTATCCAGGGGGTCATTCCGAGTTGATCGCTCGCTAGCAACTTTTTGCAGTTCTGCGATCAGATAGTCGCCGCCTGTGGGGGAGTGTATTTTAGCTTTGCAAGTGTGCGAACGCTTTTGCATCCAACGGCACAAAAAAGTTTTTTGCAGCTTCTGAGTAGCTCTGGTCTTACTCAGACGCTGCAATCACTTCAGTCTTTTTGGTCCCGGAGTTGACGTGCAAACACTTGGACACGCCTGCGTTTTTCCAAACACTCACAGAAAACGGTCAGTTGATACCCACAAAACCCTCTTTCTGTCAATCACCTTGCGATCGGCTGTGCGAATGGATTCTTCTTTAAATCCATCGCCCAGCACGATCCTCTTTGTACCCATACGATGTGCCTGTGCATTGCTGTGCATGCGCATATGCAGTTTTGCCGAGATTTAACCTGATCGCAGCACTGCAAAAAGTTGCTAGCAAGCGATCAACTCGAATGACCCCCCCCCCAGACTATAGATCTACACTAAAAAGGTCTACAGTCAATAGGTAGACCACTGATGGTAGACATGCAGTAGGTCAACGAGGTCAAAAGGCTGGCATGTAAGGTAGACTGTTCAAAAGATTGACAGAGTCAAAAGGTCGACATGACAATGGTCGACACACATATGGTAGACCCACTTTTTTCTTTTTCAACTTTTTCATAATTTACCATCCACGTGAACTATGTTTGGGAATAATAACCTGCCCGAAGTGTGTGAGCCATGCGAGGGGATGCAGTTTACTAATGGGGCTTGTTTATGGCAGAAAAGTGACAAAACACCCCACAAAAAAATGGTGTCTACCTTTTTTATGTCGACCATTTCCATGTTGACCTTTTGACCCTGTTGACCTTACCTACTGTCTACCTATTCTATGTCGACTTTTTTACCCTGTCGACCTAATTCATGTCTACCATTAGTGGTTGACCTATTGACTGTAGACCTTTTTAGTGTAGAATTAATAATCCACACCCATTTATTTTTGCCTCCTTATTTCATAATTACTATGTTTACTGTTAAGTGATTAGTAAATTTCATGGTTTGTATTCTTTCCATGTAAAAACTGGGATGGTGATTTCTAACGTAGTGTTTTAAAAAAAAATGCGTTTTATGAGCCTTTTGGCATTTCGTAAATCTAGTGGTTTCAAAACCTGCAAAAAATGGTTACTTAGTATATTATGCATGTAGCCTTTTCTTTTATAAAGACAAAAGTGCCAAAAGGAATATCTTTCTTCAGCCGTTTTGTACAGATATCATTTAGGCACCTTGAATTTATTATGAGCTGGTTACAGCTACATATTGATCTTGGTAAAGTTTAGTGGCATTTTCACTTGAGATTACAGTTTTACCATAGCTCATAAATAAAATAGTTGTACAGGTCCCCAAATTCAAATAATATTAAGGTAAGAAGATGAGTAGAGTCTACTGTATGCTGATATTTATTTTGTTATATGTATGTTTGTATATATTTATATATCTATATCTATACTGTGATATACACAGATATATTGCAGTTATATATATATATATATATATACAGTGTGGGTGTTTGCAGTGTAAAAGCCAAAACAGTCCATAGGCCTTATATCCACAGAAACAAGCGGCACTCCACGGATTTGATGTGAAAACAAATTCTTTTATAAAGTGAGCAGCATGACGAGTTGTATATATTTATATATCTATATCTATACTGTGATATACACAGATATATTGCAGTTATATATATATATATATATATATACACACATACATACACACACACACACATACACACACACAACAGGCAGGGGTCCGGCACAGCCACTTGATAAAGTATTACACTGGGTGCCCTCACAAACGACTTAATGTACTGCAGAAATGGTGCGGCACTCCAATGATTTTCACAGGAAGCAAAAGTTGATACACAACGTTTCAATGCCTTTTATTCATTTGGCATTTTCATCAGGTAGTACAATACACAACACAAAAAGCTCACCTTATAAAGCAGATAACACCCAGTGTGGCGCCAACGTCGCGGCGGGACTGCACACCCGGCGGACGCGCACTCAAAAATGACGTCATAGCATTCTACGAGAGAAAGCCAGGCATCGCGTGAATAGACCATTACCATAGAAACGGAAAACAACAAATGCAGAAATATATACAAACGCACTAGCTGAACGGCTGAAGATGGAATACTTCATAGACATAGATGTTCACTCAAAGCAAATAACTGATATTGTATGTCTTAAAATAAGTTTCACATTAAACCAATAACATTAACATTATGAACTATAAAGTGAAACAAGACCAAAATAATCATAGAACATGGTAATAATGGCATAACATACTAAAATCCCTATCAGCAAACATTAATGACAATACTGAATCCGGCTGCAGCACATAATAATTTAACCCCTATTGGCCAGCAAATTTCATTCTTGTTGGCTTTGCTACAGTTTGTTCTAACACGCAATTTCTTTCTATACAATGGGTCATTCTATCTGCAGCTGGTTGGTTGTGCTATGGGGGCGGCTGTAGCCCCCACATATGCGAAGTTGGTGCCACACTGGGTGTTATCTGCTTTATAAGGTGAGCTTTTTGTGTTGTGTATTGTACTACCTGATGAAAATGCCAAATGAATAAAAGGCATTGAAATGTTGTGTATCAACTTTTGCTTCCTGTGAAAATTATTGGAGTGCCGCACCATTTCTGCAGTATATATATATATATATATATATATATAACAAAACAAAAAATCAACCCTAATATCTTGCGCTATACCTCTAGTCTCAAACCAACAAGAAATACCCTCTGTCAGATAAGGTATTAAAAGTAGATTACAAATAGAAATGGATTCTCGTGGGAGCCAATATGCCTTTTGTATGACAATAATTAAAAGTTTTTATTGTACAGAAACAAACGATATTTATCCTAAGCGTTCGTTATTGACACAACCTTCTAAAAATTCATATAAAACAATATTACAATCTTATACATAAATTACAGTTGGATGTGAGGATTTTACAGCCAGGTGATCACAGTCAGAACTCGAAATGGATGTATCTCCAACCAGATGTTTGTGATAAGGACTTTGTTAACCAGACGTTGCAAAACCCAACGCGTTTCGTCCGTTAGGACTTCATCAGGGGTTTGGAATCAGTTCTTATAGTAGGAGTGATTACCATTGATTAGAAAGGTTTAGAATATCCAATGATTACATCCAATCACATATTCAATTCGATAAATATAATATCTAGATAGACTTAAAAAAAAAAATATATAAATTTGGTTGAAATTAGATGATGTTACGTTCCCTATTTTCAATCAAGAATGGTGGAACCTTATAGTCTACCTCTGTTAATACATGTCACCAAACAGAGAACTTAGGAAAATTTCAAATCCTGAACGAAACTATTCCTTTTTACAGGAACAAGTGCAACCTCACTGAATACCAACTAAAGCTTGTTGGCTTTGCTACAGTTTGTTCTAACACGCAATTTCTTTCTATACAATGGGTCATTCTATCTGCAGCTGGTTGGTTGTGCTATGGGAACGGCTGTAGCCCCCACATATGCGAAGTTGGTGCCACACTGGGTGTTATCTGCTTTATAAGGTGAGCTTTTTGTGTTGTGTATTGTACTACCTGATGAAAATGCCAAATGAATAAAAGGCATTGAAATGTTGTGTATCAACTTTTGCTTCCTGTGAAAATGATTGGAGTGCCGCACCATTTCTGCAGTATATATATATATATATATATATATATATATATATATATAAAAACAAAAAGTTCAGCACTCACCAAAATGAGCTCCCTTATCCTCACAACGTCTATGGATAAATGAATAAATGATGGGCTACATGCACCCCACCCTATTAGTGGTGAGTGCGGATACTCACTCAGTCCTAGGCTCAGTCCTAGGTCCTCTGCTTTTCTCTATCTATACCACATCTCTTGGCAAACTAATCAACTCTTTCGGATTTCAGTACCATCTGTATGCGGATGATACTCAAATCTACCTATCCTCCCCTGATTTGTCACCATCTGTATTGGGCCGTGTCACTGAATGCCTTTCTGCCATTTCATCTTGGATGACATCTCGCCACCTCAAACTTAATATTTCCAAAACAGAATTAATTATATTTCCACCGGCCAATAGTAGTTTCCAACCTGATATCTCTATCACTGTTGAGAACTCTGCAATCACCCCTACCCCACAAGCTCGCTGCCTAGGTGTCATTCTTGACTCTGAACTGTCCTTTGTTACCCACATTCAATCTGTCTCAAGATCATGTTACATACATCTAAGAAACATATCCAAAATACGCCCTTATCTTACACAAGACACAGCAAAAACTCTAATCCATGCTCTCATTATCTCCCGCATTGATTATTGTAATAGTCTCCTGACCGGTCTTCCCAAACATAGGCTCTCACCACTACAATCCATTTTGAATGCAGCTGCGAGGCTAATCTTCCTTGCCAGACGTTCATCGTCTGCAGATCCGCTCTGTCAGTCCCTCCATTGGTTACCGGTATTCTACCGTATTAAATATAAAATACTTTTACTCACATACAAGGCTATTAACCAAACTGCACCAACATACATCTCTTCACTCATCTCAAAATATCTCCCTACCCGACCTCTCCGCTCTGCACAAGATCTACGTCTCTCATCCACACGCATTACTTGTTCACACTCAAAATTACAGGACTTTATCCGGGCTTCACCCACTCTGTGGAATGCCCTCCCACGCACAGTAAGACTCGCCTCTAGTCTCCAAACCTTTAAATGTTCCCTGAAAACTCACCTCTTCAGACAAGCCTATCAAATTCCAGACCCACCCACATAACCTTCAGTGCTTCCCTATCTAATTACATCCTCTGTAGAGTATTCATAACATCACATATCTTGTCTTTCTTTAGTCTCACACCCTCCTGACACGTGGATAACTTTGTGGGGTATCATCATACAACCCATTAAGAACCTAGCAATCTGGTGGACCATTATGCAATAGGTAGCATCTATCCTTGTGTATCTATGCCTATTTCCCTATAGATTGTAAGCTTGCGAGCAGGGCCTTCCTACCTCTATGTCTGTCTGTTTTTACCCAGTTTTGTTCTATTACTGTTGTCCTAATTGTAAAGCGCAACGGAATATGCTGCGCTATATAAGAAACTGTTAATAAATAAATAAATAAATAAATACTGCACCCCGCTTCTGGGGTGGCGAGTGCTGTGGTTTTCTATTTGCTGGTATATATATATATATATATATATATATATACACACACACACACACACACACACACACACTGCTCAAAAAAACTAAAAGGGAACACTTAAACAACACAATGTAACTCCAAGTCAATCACACTTCTGTGAAATCAAGCTGTCCACTTAGGAAGCAACACTGATTGACAATCAATTTCACATGCTGTTGTGCAAATGGAATAGACAACAGGTGGAAATTATAGGCAATTAGCAAGACACCCCCAATAAAGGAGTTGTTCTGCAGGTGGTGACCACAGACCACTTCTCAGCTCCTATGCTTTCTGGCTGATGTTTTGGTCACTTTTGAAAGCTGGTGGTGCTTTCACTCTAGTGGTAGCATGAGACGGAGTCTACAATCCACACAAGTGGCTCAGGTAGTGCAGCTCATCCAGGATGGCACATCAATGCGAGCTGTGGCAAGAAGGTTTGCTGTGTCTGTCAGCGTAGTGTCCAGAGCATGGAGGCGCTAACGGGAGACAGGCCAGTACATCAGGAGATGTGGAGGAGGCCGTAGTAGGGCAACAACCCAGCAGAAGGACCGCTACCTCCGCCTTTGTGCAAGGAGGAACAGGAGGAGCACTGCCAGAGCCCTGCAAAATGACCTCCAGCAAGCCACAAATGTGCATGTGTCTACTCAAACTATCAGAAACAGACTCCATGAGGGTGGTATGAGGGCCCGATGTCCACAGGTGGGGGTTGTGCTTACAGCCCAACACCGTGCAGGACGTTTGGCATTTGCCAGAGAACACCAAGATTGGCAAATTCGCCAATGGCGCCCTGTGCTCTTCACAGATGAGTCTGGAGACGCCAAGGAGAACATTCTGCTGCCTGCAACATCCTCCAGCATGACCGGTTTGGCAGTGCGTCAGTAATGATGTGGGGTGGCATTTCTTTGGGGGCCGCACAGCCCTCCATGTGCTCGCCAGAGGTAGCCTGACTGCCATTAGGTACCGAGATGACATCCTCAGACCCCTTGTGAGACCATAAGCTGGTGCGGTTGGCCCTGGGTTCCTCCTAATGCAAGACAATGCTAGACCTCATGTGGCTGGAGTGTGTCAGCAGTTCCTGCAAGACAAAGGCATTGACGCTATGGAATGGCCCGCCTGTTCCCCAGACCTGAATCCAATTGAGCACATCTGGGACATCATGTCTCGCTCCATCCACCAAAGCCACGTTGCACCACAGACTGTCCTGGAGTTGGCAGATGCTTTAGTCCAGGTCTGGGAGGAGATCCCTCAGGAGACCATCCGCCACCTCATCAGGAGCATGCCCAGGTGTTGTAGGGAGGTCATACAGGCACGTGGAGGCCACACACACTACTGAGCCTCATATTGACTTGTTTTAAGGACATTACATCGAAGTTGGATCAGCCTGTAGTGTGTTTTTCCACTTTAATTTTGAGTGTGACTCCAAATCCAGACCTCCATGGGTTAATAAATTTGATTTCCATTGATCATTTTTGTGTGATTTTGTTGTCAGCACATTCAACTATGTAAAGAACAAAGTATTTAATAAGAATATTTCATTCATTCAGATCTAGTATCTGTTATTTTAGTGTTCCCTTTATTTTTTTGAGCAGTGTATATATTATATATATCTCAGATATATAGTTAGGCATGTGTGGAAAAAATACTGCAAAGTAAGAATGCTTTCAAAAATAGAAGTATTAAAAGTTTATTTTTATCAATTAACAAAATGCAACGTGAATGAACAGAAGAGAAATCTAAAAAACATCAATTGTAGGTGTGACCCATCTTTGCTTCAAAACAGTTTAAATTCTTCTAGGTAGACATGCGCACAGATTTTGAAGGAACTTGGCATGGAGGTTGCTCCAGATATCATGGAGAACTAACCACAGATCTTCTGTGGATGTAGGATTGAAATCCTTCTTTCTCTTCATGTTATCCCAGACAGACTCAATAATGTCGGGTTCAGGGCTCTTTGGGGGCAATATCATCACTTCCAGAACTCCTTGTTCTTCTTTAGGCTGAAGATAGTTCTTAATAACATTGGGGGTCATTCCGAGTTGTTCGCTCGTTGCCGATTTTCGCTATATTGCGATTAGTCGCTTACTGCGCATGCGCTTAGTTATTTTACACAAAAGTTATGTATTTTACTCATGGCATAATGAGGAATTTTCATCGTTCTGGTGATCGTACTGTGATTGACAGGAAGTGGGTGTTTCTGAGCGATAACTGGCCGTTTTCTGGGCGTGTGCGAAAAAACGCTGGCGTTTCTGGGAAAAACGCGGGAGTGTCTGAAGAAACGGGGGAGTGTCTGGGCGAACGCTGGTGTGTTTGTGACGTCAAACCAGGAACGAAACTGACTGAACTGATCGCAATGGCTGAGTAAGTCTGGAGCTACTCAGAAACTGCTAAGAAATTTCTATTCGCAATTGTGCTAATCTTTCGATCGCAATTCTGCTAAGCTAAGATACACTCCCAGAGGGCGGCGGCTTAGCGTGTGCAATGCTGCTAAAAGCAGCTAGCGAGCGAACAACTCGGAATGAGGGCCATTGTCTGTCTGTTTAGGTTCATTGTCTTGCTGCAGAATAAATTTGGAGCCAATCAGACACATCCCTGATGGTATTGCATGATGGATAAGTACCTGTTTATATTTCTCAGCATTGAACACAACATTAATCCTGATCAAATCCCCAATTCCATTTGCAGAAATGCAACCCCAATGTTGCAAGGAACCTCCACCATGCTTCACTGTTGCCAGCAGACACTTATTATTGTATAGCTCTACAGTCCTTCGATGAACAAACTGCCTTCTATTACAGCCAAATACAGTATTTCAAATTTTGACTTATCAGTCAAGAGCACCTGCTACCATTCTCTGCTCCCCAGTTTCTATAATTTTGTGCATAGTTGAGTCGCTTGGCCTTGTTTACACATCGAAGGTAGGGCTTTTTGGCCGCAATTCTTCTTTGAAGACCACTTCTGGCCAGACTTCTCTGAACAGTGTCCCTGGGTCCCACTGGTTTTTGCCAGTTCTGAACTGAAGGCACTGCTGTACATCTTCTGATTTTGAAGGGAAGTATGAATGATGTGTCTTTTCATCTTGGCCGACTACTGCATCTACGGTCCTGCATTGCCTGTTTCTTTGTGCTTCAATGATGAGAAATACAGGCAGCTACTTATACATCATGCAATACCATCAGGGAAGCATCTGATTGGCTCCAAATTTATTCTTGAACAGGACAACAACTCCAAACATATAGCCATTGTCATTAAGAACTATCTTCAGTGTAAAGAAGAACAAAGAGTCCTGGAAGTGATGATATGGCACCCACAGAGCCCTGATCTCAACATCATTAAGTCTGTCTGGGTGTACATGAAGAGACAGAAGGATTTGAGCAATCCTACATCCAAAGAAAATCTGTGATTAGTTCTCCAAGATATTTGGAACAACAATTCTGCCGATTTCCTTCAAGAACTGTATACCTAGAAGAAATTATGCTGTTTTGAAGACAAAGGGCGGTCAAAACAAATATTGAATAGATTTAGGTTTCTCTTCTGTTCATTCACTTTGCATTTTGTTAATTGATAAAAAATAAACTATTAACACTTCTGTTTTTGAAAGCACTCTTACTTTGCAGCATTTTTTCCACACCTGCCTAAAACTTTTGCACAGATAATAAATAAATAAATAAATATATATATATATATATATACACACACACACACACACACACACACACACACACACACACACACACACACACACACACACACACACACATATCATCATACTGGGCTCAAAAAGCATATTTTTATTTTATAGCTTTCATTTAAATGAAATAAAAAATTAAATGGATCTTAATAATTAAATTGCTAATTCATTTAAATGTAAATGCTTTCAGCATGTCACATGTCATTATTTTATGTAAATTAAATGAAGCCTGGAAGACAAATCAGAAAATTGTTATGTTATATTAAAGGAACAGCATGCTTTGATCACTCAGTACCTTAAGGAGACAACTCTATATAGTCTCTTCCAACTACCAGAAAATGTAATGGTAGTACAAAATATATATATATTTTTTAATTAGTAAAACCAAGCGGGATTTATTAACTTCTATATTAAAGAGGCCTTCCACAGAGTAAAATGAACTTAAGTTGATACAGTAACTCTAGCTTGCAATCATATCAATGATCCTTGTTCTGTTTAGTGAATGTACTGTCCATTATGACATTTCTGGAATTCTATCTTCTGTTTTTTCCAGAAGCTTGTAGAAATGAACCTCAACACAGGAACTATAATATATTTTATTTACATGGGCTGTCTGGGACACGTTTGGGGGAATTTATTTTTAGTGCACAATTATGACTACAATTGACAGCATGCACATGGACATATGGGCCCAATAACAACATAATGATAATACGGCCCATATTTATTCATTTTAATTAGGTTCTGGCCAAAGAGATAACTGTAAGCAGTTCAAGCAAACTCTATGGCCAGAGCCAATTTTTGTCAGTGGGTTTGGTGGCGGTTTGTGTAAAAGCAGATTTAAGAAATCAGGCAGTTTGTAAGGAAAATATCTATCTATCTATCTATCTATCTATCTATCTATCTATCTATCTATCTATCTATCTAAATGTGAAAGTCCTCACTCACTGACTGATTGACTCATCACTAATACCCCTTTCACACCGCCAATGCCGGATCCCACCCGGGAATTGGAAACAGGTCCTTCCCAGGTGGGATCCGGCGTTGGCCGCTGCTGCTGGCTTTCCCGACCCGGCAATATGCCGGGCGGAATCCCATAGCAGCGGGGGGTGGAGCCAGCAGCAGGGGTGGAAGTGGAGGCGGCGCTGGGAAATTAGATCATCTCCCCGCCTCCTCTTACTGCTGTAGTAAATGGGTCCCTGGTCGCATCGACCCGAGAGCCCGTTTACGCTGCTATTGACCCGGTATTCAGCCCATGTATAACACTGCTTTATTCCCGGGTTGAATTGCCGGGTCAGGTGACCCGGGATTTCGGCTATGCCCCTTTCACACCGCACGCTGACCCGTGTTGACCCGGCAATATGCTGGGTCGATACCGGGTTATTTGTGCAGTGTGAAAGGGGTATAATTCACTTAATTCCTGATATGTTAGGAAGCTGGAATTTTACATAGGTATTCTTCAGGAGGGAAATAGGAAAACTACATAATTAGAATTTTAATAAACCTCCCCTAAGGGGATGATGAAAAGGGGGTTGACATAATTACATCACTACCAATGCGTGGCTTGCATTGCGTGAATGATAACGCCCAAACGGACAATCAGATCAAAATTTAAATTACACCACCAGTGTGTAGAATTTAATAAACTACAAAAATGTTCCTGTCACTTTTTACTGTATCACTCACTCACTCACTCACTCACTCACTCACTCACTCACCACTAATTCTCTTACTTCCTGATATTTTAGGAAGCTGAAATCTAACTAGTGATATGCACCGGAAATTTTTCGGGTTTTGTGTTTTGGTTTTGAATTCGGTTCCGCGGCCGTGTTTTGGATTCGGACGCGTTTTGGCAAAACCTCCCTGAAATTTTTTTGTCGGATTCTGGTGTTTTTTTTACAAAAAACCCTCAAAAACAGCTTAAATCATAGAATTTGGGGGTCATTTTGATCCCATAGTATTATTAACCTCAATAACCATAATTTCCACTCATTTTCAGTCTATTCTGAACACCTCACACCTCACAATATTATTTTTAGTCCTAAAATTTGCACCGAGGTCGCTGGATGACTAAGCTAAGCGACCCAAGTGGCTGACACAAACACCTGGCCCATCTAGGAGTGGCACTGCAGTGTCAGACAGGATGGCACTTCAAAAAAATAGTCCCCAAACAGCACATGATAAAAAGAAAAAAAGAGGCGCAATGAGGTAGCTGTGTGACTAAGCTAAGCGACCCAAGTGGCCGACACAAACACCTGGCCCATCTAGGAGTTGCACTGCAGTGTTAGACAGGATGGCACTTCAAAAAAAATAGTCCCCAAACAGCACATGATGCAAAGAAAAAAAGAGGCGCAATAAGGTAGCTGTGTGACTAAGCTAAGCGACCCAAGAGGCCAACACAAACTACTGGCCCATATAGGAGTGGCACTACAGTGTCAGACAGGATGGCACTTCCAAAAATAGTCCCCAAACAGCACATGATGCAAAGAAAAATGAAAGAAAAAAGAGGTGCAGGCATCGCAACCGACACAATTGGACTCTCCTTGGGGATTTGTGATTTAGAAGAACGCACAGTTCTTTGCTGTGCTTTTGCCATCTTAACTCTTTTAAGTTTTCTAGCAGGAGGATGAGTGCTTCCATCCTCATGTGAAGCTGAACCACTAGCCTTGAACATAGGCCAGGCCCTCAGCCGTTCCTTGCCACTCCGTGTCGTAAAAGGCACATTGGCAAGTTTACGCTTCTCCTCAGACGATTTTGATTTAGATTTAGATTTTTGGGTCATTTTACTGAGCTTTATTTTTTTGGATTTTACATGCTCTCTACTATGACATTGGGCATCAGCCTTGGCAGACGACGTTGATGGCATTTCATCGTCTCGGCCATGACTAGTGGCAGCAGCTTCAGCACGAGGTGGAAGTGGATCTTGATCTTTCCCTATTGTACCCTCCACATTTTTGTTCTCCATTTTTTAATGTGTGGAATTATATGCTAGTAATATATCAATAGCAATGGCCTACTACTATACATACTGCGCACAACTGAAATGCACCACAGGTATGGATGGATAGTATACTTGACGACACAGAGGTAGGTAGAGCAGTGGCCTACTGTACCATACTGCTCTATAGTATATACTGGTGGTCAGCAAACTGTGCAAAACTGAAATGCACCACAGGTATGGATGGATAGTATACTTGACGACACAGAGGTAGGTAGAGCAGTGGCCTACTGTACCGTACTGCTATATATTATATACTGGTGGTCAGCAAACTGTGCAAAACTGAAATACACCACAGGTATGGATGGATAGTATACTTGACGACACAGAGGTAGG
This sequence comes from Pseudophryne corroboree, assembly GCF_028390025.1. Taxonomy (NCBI): domain Eukaryota; kingdom Metazoa; phylum Chordata; class Amphibia; order Anura; family Myobatrachidae; genus Pseudophryne; species Pseudophryne corroboree. The sequence goes on from NC_086444.1 coordinate 1,037,678,261, forward strand.
TAGAGCAGTGGCCTACTGTACCGTACTGCTATATAGTATATACTGGTGGTCACTGTGTGACTGCCTGGTCACTGGAATGACTGATGGCTAGGACACTACCACTGGTCTGATGCAGCACAACACAGCAACACTGTACGGGACTTATTATACAGCAGCACTGGACATATAGCAGTAGAGGTACCACCACTGTGACTGATGCAGCACAACACACCACCACTGAACTGATGTAGCAAAACACAGCACCACTGGACATATGGCAGCAGAGGACACAAGCACTGTGACTGGACAGATTAGCACAAGACACGGACACTGAGGACACAGAGAGAATGGAGACACGTCCTCTCTCTACACTCTCCAATGCCAGAGTAAAAATGGCGGGGGCGCGCGGCTCCTCATATGGAATCCAAACCCCGCGAGAATCCGACAGCGGGATGATGACGTTTTGCCTCATTCTGGTTTCCGAGTCAGGCTGGAAAACCCGAGCCTGGCTCGGATCCGGACTCGAATGGTGAAGTTCGGTACGGTTCGGTTCTCTAAGAACCGAACCCGCTCATCTCTCTCTCTCTCTCTATATATATATATATATATATACACACACACACACACACACACACACACACACACGTATATATATATATATACACACACACACACACACACATATATATTTATGTAGTTCTGTACAATGTGTACTCCTACTGTAATCGCAATGTCATCATTCAAAATATTGTTTCACAGCAGATTCTTTTTACAACCCCCTTGCCTAATGGTTTTCATTTGCCAGTGTCCAAATGTGCATCGGACATTTTTCGGGTTTTGTGTTTTGGATTCGGTTCCGCGGCCGTGTTTTGGATTCGGACGCGTTTTGGCAAAACCTTCCTGAAATTTTTTTGTCGGATTCGGGTGTGTTTTGGATTCGGGTGTTTTTTTTTTCAAAAACCCCTCAAAAACAGCTTAAATAATAGAATTTGAGGATCATTTTGATCCTATAGTATTATTAAGCTCAATAACCATAATTTCCACTCATTTCCAGTCTATTCTGAACACCTCACACCTCACAATATTATTTTTAGTCCTAAAATTTGCACCAAGGTCGCTGGATGACTAAGCTAAGCGACCCAAGTGGCCGACACAAACACCTGGCCCATCTAGGAGTAGCACTGCAGTGTCAGACAGGATGGCACTTAAAAAAATTGGCCCCAAACATCACATAATGCAAAGATAAATATAAAAAAGAGGTGCAAGATGGAATCCCACCCATCCTTATTTTGTATAAACAGGACATGCACACTTTAACAAACCCATCATTTCAGCCACATGGTCTGCCACATGACTGTGGCTGCAATGACTGGTTGGTTTGGGCCCCCACCAAAAAAAGAAACAATCAATCTCTCCTTGCTCAAACTGGCTCTTCAGAGGCAAGATGTCCACCTCATTATCATCATCCCCCGATTCCTCACCCCTTTCACTGTGTACATCCCCCTCATCACAGAGTATTAATTTGTCCCCACTGGAATCCAAGATCTCAGGTCCCTGTGTACTTTCTGGAGGCAATTGATGGTGAATGTATCCACGGAGGAATTGATTATAATTCATTTTGATGAACATCATCTTCTCCACATTTTCTGGAAGTAACCTCTTACGCCGATCGCTGACAAGGTGACCGGCTGCACTAAACACTCTTTCGGAGTACACACTGGAGGGGGTGGGTAACTTAGGTAGAATAAATCCAGTTTGTGCAAGGGCCTCCAAATTGCCTCTTTTTCCTGCCAGTATATGTACGGACTGTCTGACGTACCTACTTTGATGCGGTCACTCATATAATCCTCCACCATTCTTTCAATGGTGACAGAATCATATGCAGTGACAGTAGACGACATGTCAGTAATCGTTGGCAGGTCCTTCAGACCGGACCAGATGTCAGCACTCGCTCCAGACTGCCCTGCATCACCGCCAGCGGGTGGGCTCGGAATTATTAGCCTTTTCCTCGCAGCCCCAGTTGCTGGAGAATGTAAAGGAGGAGCTGTTGATGGGTCACGTTCCGCTTGAGTTGACAAGTGTCTCACCAGCAGGTCTTTGAACCTCTGCAGACTTGTGTCTGCTGGAAAGAGAGATACAACATAGGCTTTAAACCTAGGATCGAGCACGGTGGCCAAAATGTAGTGCTCTGATTTCAACAGATTGACCACCCGTGAATCCTGGTTAAGCGAATGAAGGGCTCCATCCACAAGTCCCACATAACTAGCGGAATCGCTCCGTTTTAGCTCCTCCTTCAATCTCTCCAGCTGCTACTGCAAAAGCCTAATGAGGGGAATGACCTGACTCAGGCTGGCAGTGTCTGAACTGACTTCACGTGTGGTAAGTTCAAAGGGTTGCAGAACCTTGCACAACGCTGAAATCATTCTCCACTGGGCTTGAGTCAGGTGCATTCCCCCTCCTTTGCCTATATTGTAGGCAGATGTATAGGATTGAATGGCCTTTTGCTGTTCCTCCATCCTCTGAAGCATATAGAGGGTTGAATTCCATCTCGTTACCACCTCTTGCTTCAGATGATGGCGGGGCAGGTTCAGGAGTGTTTGCTGGTGCTCCAGTCTTCGGCACGCGGTGGCTGAATGCCAAAAGTGGCCCGCAATTCTTCGGGCCACCGACAGCATCTCTTGCACGCCCCTGACGTTTTTTTTTTAATTCTGCACCACCAAATTCAATGTATGGGCAAAACATGGGACGTGCTGGAATTTGCCCACATGTAATGCACGCACAATATTGGTGGCATTGTCCGATGTCACAAATCCCCAGGAGAGTCCAATTGGGGTAAGCCATTCTGCGATGATGTTCCTCAGTTTCCGTAAGAGGTTGTCAGCTGTGTGCCTCTTATGGAAAGCGGTGATACAAAGCGTAGCCTGCCTAGGAACGAGTTGGCATTTGCGAGATGCTGCTACTGGTGCCGCCGCTGCTGTTGTTGCTGCGGGAGGCAATACATCTACCCAGTGGTCTGTCACAGTCATATAGTCCTGAGTCTGCCCTGCTCCACTTGTCCACATGTCCGTGGTTAAGTAGACATTGGGTACAACTGCATTTTTTAGGACACTGGTGACTCTTTTTCTGACGTCTGTGTACATTCTCGGTATCGCCTGCCTAGAGAAGTGGAACTTAGATGGTATTTGGTACCGGGGACACACTACCTCAAAAAATTCTCTAAGTCCATGTGATCTAACGGTGGATACCGGACGCACGTCTAACACCAACACAGCTGCCAAGGCCTGCGTTATCCGCTTTGCAACAGGATGACTGCTGTGATATTTCACCTTCCTCGGAAAGGACTGTTGGACAGCCAATTGCTTACTGGAAGTAGTACAAGTGGTCTTCCGACTTCCTCTCTGGGATGATGATCAACTCCCAGCAGCAACAACAGCAGCGCCAGCAGCAGTAGGCGTTACACTCAAGGATCCATCGGAGGAATCCCAGTCAGGAGAGGACTCGTCAGACTTGCCAGTGACATGGCCTGCAGGACTATTTGTGTTCCTGTCTAAGGAGGAAATTGACACTGAGGGAGTTGTTGGTGTGGTTTGCAGGAGCTTGTTTACAAGAGGAAGGGATTTAGTGGTCAGTGGACTGCTTCCGCTGTCACCCAAAGTTTTTGAACTTGTCAATGACTTCTAATGAATGCGCTCCAGGTGACGTATAAGGGAGGATGTTCCTAGGTGGTTATCGTCCTTACCCCTACTTATTACAGCTTGACAAAGGCAACACACGGCTTGACACCTGTTGTCCGCATTTCTGTTGAAATAATTCCACACCGAAGAGGTGATTTTTTGGGTATTTTGACCAGGTATGTCAATGGCCTTAATTATCCCATGGACAACAGGTATCTCCCCGGGTGCCTGACTTAAACAAACCACCTCACCATCAGAATCCTCCTTGTCAATTTCCTCCTTAGCGCCAGCAACACCTATATCCTTATCCTGGTGTACTTTAACAGTGACATCTTCAATTTGACTATCAGGAACTGGACTGTGGGTGCTCCTTCCAGCACTTCCAGGGGACGTGCAAATGGTGGAAGGAGCCACCTCTTCCCGTCCAGTGTTGGGAATGTCAGGCATCGCAACCGACACAATTGGACTCTCCTTGGGGATTTGTGATTTAGAAGAACACACAGTTCTTTGCTGTGCTTTTGCCATCTTAACTCTTTTCAGTTTTCTAGTGGGAAGATGAGTGCTTCCATCCTCATGTGAAGCTGAACCACTAGCCATGAACATAGGCCAGGGCCTCAGCCGTTCCTTGCCACTCCGTGTCGTAAATGGCATATTGGCAAGTTTACGCTTTCAATTTTGATTTTTGGGTCATTTTACTGAACTTTAGTTTTTGGGATTTTACATGCTCTCTACTATGACATTGGGCATTGGCCTTGGCAGATGGCGTTGATGGCATTGAATTGTCTCTGCCATGACTGGTGGCAGCAGCTTCAGCACTAGGTGGAAGTGGATCATGATCTTTCCCTATTTCACCCTCCACATTATTGTTCTCCATTTTTTAATGTTTGGAATTATATGCCAGTGATATTATTATATCAATAGCAATGGCCTACTGTACTGTACAACTATATACTGTTGGTTACCAAACTGCAGCACACTGAGCACAGATATTTGCAGCACACTGAGCACAGATATTTGCTGCACACTGAGCACAGATATGGAGCTTTTCAGGCAGAGAACATAGATATTTCCAGCACACTGAGCACAGATATTTGCAGCACACTGACCACAGATATTTGCTGCACACTGAGCACAGATATGGAGCTTTTCAGGCAGAGAACGTAGCCACGTCCTCTCCATTCAATCTCCAATGCACGAGTGAAAATGGCGGCGGCGCGCGGCTCTTTGTATAGAATACGAATCTTGCGAGAATCCGTCAGCGAGATGATGACGTTTGGCCGCGTTCGGGTTAACCGAGCCAGGCGGGAAGACCGAGGCTGCCTCGGAACCATGTAAAATAGGTGACATTCGGTCTGGTTCGGATCTCGACAAACCGAACCCGCTCATCTCTAGGCCAAACCACCCCATTATTAAGCCCTGTGAACAGAAACACAGCATTGACACAGCTGAATCCATGTAACTCAGTATATTTATAATGTTATTTTATTGTGTTAACTGTGATGTGTCTGGTAAATTCAGTTGATTCTATTAATGTTTATTGTTCATACATTATCCCAACTCTGTATGTAGGTGTACTTTATGAATGGAATTATACCACTTATGGAGCTGCATAACAAAATAGGGTGGCTTTTCTCAATGTTACTATTTATAGAATTGAAGTCTGTAAAAGGCCAAGCATGGTGAAATATGTAAAAATCACTTTCAAGTCCAACTGAATTTCAATTTCGAACCAACCCCTTAAATAATCACATGATCTGGTGTCATATACGTTTTATGTAATCAGGAGACTTAAGTTAGGAGCATCAGGATTGTATTTATTTTCCGTGTTACATTTAATAAATGAGTATGCTTTCTTGTGTTGGCGTAATTTTCCTGACCAGACCAAGAATATATGAGTAGGTTAATCGGTTTCAGATGTACTTGGAAAGAGATAAAGTGGACAAAGATAAAGTACCAGCCAATCATCTCCTAACTGCCACGTTACAGGATAGGTTGAAAAAAGAGATAGGAGCTGGTTGGTTGGAACTAGAGATGTGCACCGGACATTTTCCAGGTTTTGTGTTTTGGTTTTGGATTCGGTTCCGCGGCTGTGTTTTGGATTCGGACGCGTTTTGGCAAAACCTCCCTGAAAATTTTTTGTCGGATTCGGGTGTGTTTTGGATTCGGGTGTTTTTTTTCAAAAACCCCTCAAAAACAGCTTAAATCATAGAATTTGGAGGTAATTTTGATCCCATAGTATTAGTAACCTCAAAAACCATAATTTCCACTCATTTCAGTCTATTCTGAACCTCACACCTCACAATATTATTTTTAGTCCTAAAATTTGCACCAAGGTCGCTGGATGACTAAGCTAAATGACCCAAGTGGCCGACACAAACACCTGGCCAATCTAGGAGTGGCACTGCAGTGTCAGACAGGATGGCACATAAAAAAATTGGCCCCAAACATCACATGATGCAAAGATAAATTAAAGAAAAAAGAGATGCAAGATGGAATTGTCCTTGGGCCCTCCCACCCACCCTTATGTTGTATAAACAGGACATGCACACTTTAACAAACCCATCATTTCAGCGACAGGGTCTGCCACACGACTGTGACTGCAATGACTGGTTGGTTTGGGCCACCACCAAAAAAGAAGCAATCAATCTCTCCTTGCACAAACTGGCTCTACAGAGGCAAGATGACCACCTCCTCCTCATCGTCCGATTCCTCACCCCTTTCACTGTGTACATCCCCCTCCTCACAGATTATTAATTCGTCCCCACTGGAATCCACAATCTCAGGTCTCTGTGTACCTTCTGGAGTCAATTGATGGTAAATGTCTCCACGGAGGAATTGATTATAATTCATTTTGATGAACATCATCTTCTCCACATTTTCTGGAAGTAACCTCGTACGCCGATTGCTGACAAGGTGAGCGGCTGCACTAAACACTCTTTCAGAGTACACACTGTACACACTCCGTTTTAGCTCCTCCTTCAATCTCTCCAGCTTCTTCTGCAAAAGCTGCGAATGACCTGACTCAGGCTGGAAGTGTCTGAACTGACTTCACGTGTGGCAAGTTCAAAGGGTTGCAGAACCTTGCACAATGTTGAAATCATTCTCCACTGCGCTTGAGTTAGGTGCATTCCCCCTCCTTTGCCTATATCGTAGGCAGATGTATAGGCTTGAATGGCCTTTTGCTGCTCCTCCATCCTCTGAAGCATATAGAGGGTTGAATTCCACCTCGTTACCACCTCTTGCTTCAGATGATGGCGGGGCAGGTTCAGGAGTGTTTGCTAGTGCTCCAGTCTTCGGCACGCGGTGGCTGAATGCCGAAAGTGGCCCGCAATTCTTCGGGCCACCGACAGCATATCTTGCACGCCCCTGTCGTTTTTTTTTAAATTCTGCTCCACCAAATTCAATATATGTGCAAAACATGGGACGTGCTGGAATTTGCCCACATGTAATGCACGCACAATATTGGTGGCATTGTCCGATGTCACAAATCCCCAGGAGAGTCCAATTGGGGTAAGCCATTCTGCGATGATGTTCCTCAGTTTCCGTAAGAGGTTGTCAGCTGTGTGCCTCTTATGGAAACTGGTGATACAAAGCGTAGCCTGCCTAGGAAGGAGTTGGCGTTTGCGAGATGCTGCTACTGTTGCCGCCGCTGCTGTTGTTGCTGCGGGAGGCAATACATCTACCCAGTGGGCTGTCACAGTCATATAGTCCTGAGTCTGCCCTGCTCCAATTGTCCACATGTCCATGGTTAAGTAGACATTGGGTACAACTGCATTTTTTAGGACACTGGTGACTCTTTTTCTGAGGTCTGTGTACATTCTCGGTATCGCCTGCCTAGAGAAATGGAACCTAGATGGTATTTGGTACCGGGGACACAGTACCTTAATCAATTCTCTAATTCCCTGTGAATTAACGGTGGATACCGGACACACGTTTAACACCACCGCAGCTGCCAAGACCTGAGTTATCCGCTTTGCAGCAGGATGACTGCTGTGATATTTAATCTTCCTCGCAAAGGACTGTTGGACAGACAATTGCTTACTGGAAGTAGTACAAGTGGTCTTCAGACTTCCCCTCTGGGATGATGATCGACTCCCAGCAGCAACAGCAGCACCAGCAGCAGTAGGCGTTACACTCAAGAATGCATCGGAGGAATCCCAGTCAGGAGAGGACTCGTCAGACTTGCCAGTGACATGGCCTGCAGGACTATTGGCTTTCCTGTCTAAGGAGGAAATTGACACTGAGGGAGTTGGTGGTGTGGTTTGCAGGAGCTTGGTTACAAGAGGAAGGGATTTAGTTGTCAGAGGACTGCTTCCGTTGTCACCCAAAGTTTTTGAACTTGTCAATGACTTCTTATGAATGCGCTCCAGGTGACGTATAAGGGAGGATGTTCCTAGGTGGTTAACGTCCTTACCCCTACTTATTACAGCTTGACAAAGGCAACACACAGCTTGACACCTGTTGTCCGCATTTCTGTTAAAATAATTCCACACCGAAGAGGTGATTTTTTTTGTAATTTGACCAGGCATGTCAATGGCCATATTCGTCCCACGGACAACAGGTGTCTCCCCAGATGCCTGACTTAAACAAACCACCTCACCCTCAGAATCCTCCTTGTCAATTTCCTCCTTAGCGCCAGCAACACCCATATCCTCATCCTGGTGTACTTCAACAGTCAGACGGCCCTAGGCATAGGCAAACTGGGCAATTGTCTAGGGCATTTGGCATGCCTAGGGGCACAAGCAGCTTTTGCTGATTAAAATGATATGCGGCATGCCTATATTCTGTGTGTAGCATTTCGTATGCAGATACAGCCACAGTCGCACACAGTATATAGGTAAGCCGCATATCATTTTAATCAGCAGAAGCTGCTTGAGCATCCTAGCCACATAGCAATGCAAATAAGAAGCATTTTCATAAAAAAATAGGCACCCAACGTTAGCAGAGCTGTCAGTTGACTCACGGCAGGAACTATATGTGTCATTATGTGTATAAGGGCGCTAATAATGTGTGGCATATGTGTAAGGGACATTATGTGTGTCATTATGTGTATATGGGTATTAATGTGCAGCATGTGTGTAAGGGAAATTATGTGTATAAGGGCATTAATAATGTGTGTCATATGTGTAAGGGGCATTACTATGTGGTATTATGTGTATAAATGCATTACCAATGTGTGGCATGTGTATAAGGTGCTCTACTGTGTGGCGTAATGTATAGAAAGGGCACTACTGTGTGGTCTAATGTGAATAAAGAGCAATATGGTGTGGTGTAATGAGAATAAAGAGCAATATGGTGTGGTGTAATGTGAATAAGGAGCAATTCAGTATGATGTTATGTGAATGAGGGGCACTACTGTGAGGAGTAACGTATATAAGGTAAAGTGGTACTAATGTGTGATGTAATGTGAATAAGGGACACTATCGCATGATAAATTGTGAATAAAGTTGCACTACTGTGAGCATAGGCAAAAGCAAGGGGGGTTTCTGGTTGCCCAGAAACCCCCTTTTCTTGGCAAGTGGCTCAAATTATGACAATAGTAATGGTATAAAACATGATTACTAGAGCTGCCGCCACATCATGCAGTTTAAGAGACATAGCAGAGCTGGTGCACATGCCCAGTGGTATCAGATTCTTCTACCAAGTTTGCTATGTGTGTGGTTCTGAGTCCTCACTCAGTGCTCTGGACCAGAAAGTAGCTGCCAAGAAGAAGAGACATGAGCCTTACCATGAGGTGGGGGAATGTGTACTTACAACAAATAACAAAAATACTTTTTCTCACACTGGCGCATATCACTTAAATATTTGAAAAAAAGAGTCCTTACTCCAATCGACTTTAAGAATGGGAAAAATCCAAAATCCCTTTTGTCATGAAGTGGAATAATTCTTATCCATATATAGTATAATGTCCATGAATATAGTTCCACAGCAGGTTCTCAATCTCAAAGAGAAGAACAACAGAATCTAGTGCAATATTGTCTGAACAAACTGTTCATTTGTTCAGACAATATTGCACTAGATTCTTTTGTTCTTCTCTTTGAGATTGAGAACCTGCTGTGGAACTATATTCATGGACATTATACTATATATGGATAAGAATTATTCCACTTCATGACAAAAGGGATTTTGGATTTTTCCCATTCTTAAAGTCGATTGGAGTAAGGACTCTTTTTTTCAAATATTTAAGGGATATGCGCCAGTGTGAGAAAAAGTATTTTTGTTATTTGTTGTGATTATTGTGGTGAATTTGTGAGGCACCATTTTTTCTCATAGGCTGCTATTCATAGTTAGCGCATCCGTGATCATAATTTTATTATTGGAATGTGTGCTTAGAAAGTGCAGTACTGGTTCTATTATGTTTTCTATTTATTTATAATGGTATGTTTCATCTTTTCCTAACCACTTATTTATGTTATTTAAATATGTTTAATATAACCTATACCATAGACCATTTGTAGTGCTAAATATTAATACTGTATTCCATACAGTATCCAGTGTATAAAACGACCAAAGTGTATGTTAATGTCCAGGGTCATTATTAGGTTCTTCTACCGCTCCCCCAGACTCCCACACTTGCTCCAATGTTCTGCAGAGTGGAGATTGTGGACTGCATTTGGAAACCCCCCTCTAGAAATCCTGCGTTTGCCATTGGTGAGTATTGTGTGGCCATGCCCCTTGCCAGCAAAAACACATACCTTTTTGGGCTGTGCGCCGAATGTGCACACTGTTCTTATTTAAATTACAGGGGGTAGGAAAAAAAAAAAAAGGACTGCTATGGGTTGGGGGTGATGGTGCTAAGGGGCACCAGCCAAAATCTTGCCTAGGGCATCATATTGGTTAGGGCCGGCTCTGTCAACAGTGACATCTTCAATTTGACTATCAGGAACTGGACTGCGAGTGCTCCTTCCAGCACATGCAGGGGGCGTGCAAATGGTGGAAGGCGCAAGCTCTTCCCGTCCAGTGTTGGGAAGGTCAGGCATCGCAACCAACACAATTGGACTCTCCTTGGGGATTTGTGATTTAGAAGAACGTACAGTTCTTTGCTGTGCTTTTGCCAGCTTAAGTCTTTTCATTTTTCTAGCGGGAGGATGAGTGCTTCCATCCTCATGTGAAGCTGAACCACTAGCGATGAACATAGGCCAGGGCCTCAGCCGTTCCTTGCCACTCCGTGTCATAAATGGCATATTGGCAAGTTTCCGCTTCTCATCAGACGCTTTCAATTTTGATTTTTGGGTCATTTTACTGAACTTTAGTTTTTTGGATTTTACATGCTCTCTACTATGACATTGGGCATCGGCCTTGGCAGACGACGTTGATGGCATTTCATCGTCTCGGCCATGACTGGTGGCAGCAGCTTCAGCACGAGGTGGAAGTGGATCATGATCTTTCACTATTTTACCCTCCACATTTTTGTTCTCCATTTTTTAATGTGTGGAATTATATGCCAGTAATATATCAATAGCAATGGCCTACTGTACTGTACTATATATGTATACTGTTGGTCACCAAAATGCTGCACTGTAATACTAGAAGTTTTAGAAAAGTATACATATTATTGTATATATCAGTACAGAGCGGTGTAACTGTGACCCATGTGTCCTGACAAGCAGTATAGAAGCTATAGAAAAGTATATATATTATTGTATATATCAGTACAGAGCGGTGTAACTGTGACCCATGTGTCCTGACAAGCAGTATAGAAGCTATAGAATAGTATATATATTATTACTGTGTATATATATATATATATATATATATATATATATATATCAGTACAGAGCGGTGTAACTGTGAAACATGTGTCCTGACTTATATTACTGTATATATATATATATCAGTACAGAGCGGTGTAACTGTGAAACATGTGTCCTGACAAGCAGTATAGAAGCTATAGAATAGTATATATATTATTACTGTGTATATATATATATATATATATATATATATATATCAGTACAGAGCGGTGTAACTGTGAAACATGTGTCCTGACTTATATTACTGTAAATATATATATATCAGTACAGAGCGGTGTAACTGTGAAACATGTGTCCTGACAAGCAGTATAGAAGCTATAGAATAGTACATATATTATTACTGTATATATATATATCTATCAGTACAGAGCAGTGTAACTGTGACACGTGTCCTGACAAGCAGTATAGAAGCTATAGAATAGTACATATATTATTACTGTATATATATATATATATCAGTACAGAGCGGTGTAACTGTGAAACATCTGTCCTGACAAGCAATATAGAAGCTATAGAATAGTATATAACGAGTTTTATGGTAAGAACTAACTTTTGTTAAAACTCTTTCTGCGAGGTACACTGGGCTCCACAAGGATAGACATTGGGGTGTAGAGTAGGATCTTGATCCGAAGCACCAACAGGCTCAAAAGCTTTGACCTTCTTCCCAAGATGCATAGCGCCGCCTCCTATATCACCCCGCCTCCATGCACAGGAGCTCAGTTTTGTTAACCAGCCCAATGCAGTAGCAAGTAAAAGAGACGACAACTGCCAGTTGCCACAAACACCACACTCTCCCAACAGGAGAAGTGTCAGCGGCTAATGCCTTACCAACCCAAAGAAGCGAAGTGCGTCAGGGTGGGCGCCTTGTGGAGCCCAGTGTACCTCGCAGAAAGAGTTTTAACAAAGGTAAGTTCTTACCATAAAACTCATTTTCTGCTGCGGGGTACACTTGGCTCCACAAGGATAGACATTGGGGATGTCCTAAAGCAGTTCCTTATGGGAGGGGACGCACTGTAGCGGGCACAAGAACCCGGCGTCCAAAGGAAGCATCCTGGGAAGAGGCGGTATTGAAGGCATAGAACCTAATGAACGTGTTCACTGAGGACCACGTAGCCGCCATGCACAATTGCTCAAGGGTCGCACCACGGCGGGCCGCCCAAGAAGGTCCAACAGACCAAATAGTATGAGCCTTAATGTTATCAGGAGCAGAGAGACCAGCCTTCACATAAGCATGTGAAATCACCATTCTAATCCATCTGGCCAGAGTTTGCTTGTGAGCAGGCCAGCCCCGTTTGTGAAACCCAAACACAACAAAAAGAGAATCAGATTTCCTAATAGGAGCAGTTCTCTTCACATAGATACGGAGAGCCCGTACCACATCCAAAGACCGCTCTTTGGGAGACAGATCAGGAGAAACAAGTGCCAGAACTACAATCTCCAGATTAAGGTGGAATGAAGAAACCACCTTAGGTAGATAGCCGGGACGAGTCCTAAGAACCGCCCGGTCACGGTGAAATATCAGATATGGGGAACTACAGGACAAGGCACCCAAATCCGACACTCTTCTAGCTGAAGCAAAAGCCAGCAGAAACACCACCTTAAGGGAAAGCCACTTAAGGTCAGCTGAACCAAGAGGTTGAAACGGAGACTCTTGTAATGCCTCCAAAACCACCGACAAGTCCCAAGGAGCCACAGGCGGGACATAGGGAGTTTGGATACGCAACACGCCCTGAGTAAAGGTATGCACATCAGGTAAGGTCGAAATTTTTCTCTGAAACCACACCGACAAGGCAGATATTTGAACCTTGAGGGAGGCCAGACGCAGGCCTAAGTCCAGGCCCTGCTGAAGAAAAGCCAACAACTGGGCTATACTGAACTTGGAAGCATCATAATCGTTAGATGCGCACCAAACAAAGTAAGAATGCCAAACCCTATAGTAAATCCGAGCCGAAGCCGGTTTCCGGGCCCGCAACATAGTTTGAATGACCGCCTCAGAAAACCCTTTAGCCCTTAAGACGGAAGCTTCAAGAGCCACGCCATCAAAGACAGCCGGGCTAGGTCCTGGTAGACACAGGGGCCCTGAACGAGGAGGTCTGGGCGTTGTGGAAGTAGAATTGGACGCTCTGATGATAGGCCTTGCAGGTCTGAGAACCAGTGCTGTCTGGGCCACGCTGGAGCTATGAGAAGCAGAATTCCTTTTTCTTGCTTGAACTTCCGAATTACCCTGGGCAGGAGTGACACCGGAGGGAACACGTACGGCAGCCGAAACCTCCACGGTACCGCCAGCGCATCCACAAATGCTGCTTGAGGATCCCTTGTCCTTGCTCCGAAGACTAGAACCTTGTGATTGTGTCGAGACGCCATCAGATCTACTTCTGGAAGGCCCCACCTTTCCACTAGGAGTTGAAACACTTCTGGATGGAGGCCCCACTCGCCGGCATGCATGTCCTGATGACTGAGAAAGTCCGCTTCCAATTCAGGACTCCCGGAATAAATATTGCCGATATGGCCGGTAGATGGCGTTCTGCCCACTGTAGAATCCGTGAGACTTCCTTCATTGCTAGGCGGCTTCGAGTGCCATCTTGATGATTTATGTAAGCCACTGTGGTGGCATTGTCCGACTGTACTTGAACAGGACGATTCTGAATTAAATGCTGGGCTAGGTTCAAGGCATTGAAGACCTCCCGCAACTCCAGAATATTTATCGAGAGGAGGGATTCCTCCTTGGTCCACCACCCCTGAAGGGAGTGTTGCTCCAACACCGCACCCCAACCTCTTAGACTGGCATCTGTCGTCAACAGGACCCAGTCGGATATCCAGAACGGACGGCCCCTGCACAGTTGTTGGTCCCGGAGCCACCAGAGCAGCGACAGACGGACCTCCGGAGTCAATGAGATCATTTGAGACCTGATCCGGTGAGGCAGGCCATCCAATTTGGCTAGAATCAGCCTCTGGAGAGGGCGAGAGTGAAATTGAGTGTACTCCACCATGTCGAATGCTGACACCATGAGGCCCAGCACCTGCATCGCCGAATGTATCGACACTTGCGGACGAGACAGGAAGCAACGAATCCTGTCCTGAAGTTTCAGGACTTTCTCCTAAGATAGGAACAACCGCTGGTTGTGAGTATCCAATAGTGCTCCCAGATGCACCATGCTCTGAGCAGGGATCAGGGATCAGGGATTCTTCTTCCAGTTGATGAGCCACCCGTGGGCTTGCAGAAACCGGACCGTCACATCTAGATGACGCAGGAGAAGTTCTGGGGAATTTGCCAGGATTAACAAGTTGTCCAAATACGGCAGTATCCTGACCCCTTGACGGCGGAGTACCACCGTCATCACCGCCATGACTTTTGTAAAGACTCACGGAGCCGTTGTTAAACCAAAAGGTAATGCCCGAAACTGGTAATGGCAGTTGTCAATTGCAAATCTTAGGTATTGCTGATGAGACACTGCTATAAGAATATGCAGGTAAGCATCCTGTATATCCAGGGAGACCATGAAGTCCCCATGTTCCAAGGCCAGAACTATAGAGCGAAGGGTTTCCATCCGGACCCTGGAAACCTTTCCAGACCTGTTCAATGCCTTGAGGTTGAGAATGGGCCGGGAGGACCTATTCGGTTTCGGGACTAGAAACAGCTGAGAATAGTACCCCCGGCCCCTCTGCGCAAGAGGCACCTTTACTACGACTCCTGTATCCAGGAGGGTCTGTACCACCGAATGTAGAGTGTTTGCCTTTGTCTTGTCCAACGGGACATCTGTCTGGCAAAATCGATGAGGGGGTCGGTTTTTGAAGGCTATGGCGTGACGACTTCCCGTACCCAGGCATCTGAAGTGGTCTTCAACCATTCCTGGGTATACCCTAGAAGCCGGCCCCCCACCCTGGGATCCCCCAGAGGGAGGCCTGCCCCGTCATGCGGCAGGCTTATCTGTCTTGGAAGCTGGCTGACGGGCCGCCCAGGCTCTTTTGGGCTTAGGCTTACCAGGTTTGGAAGTGCGGGCCTGCTTGTTGTACGCCTGACCTTTTGCTTTACCTGAAGGACGAAACGGGCGAAAGGAAGTACCTTTAGCCTTCGACATGGAAGGAGCAGTACTTGGCAGACAGGCAGTTTTGGCAGTAGCCAAGTTAGCCACAATCTTATTTAAATCCTCCCCAAACAGAATATCTCCCTTAAAAGGGAGTATCTCCAGGGTTTTTCTAGAGTCCAGATCCACAGACCAGGATCTCAGCCACAATATCTGGCGAGCCAGGACTGACGTAGTAGAGGCCTTGGCTGCCAGGATACCGGCATCAGAAACCGCCTCTTTAATATAACGAGAAGCTGTGACAATATAAGACAAGCATTGTCTAGCATGGTCAGAGGAGATTTCAGCATCTGACTCCAAGGCCCATGCTTCAATGGCCTCTGCAGCCCAAGTAGCTGCAATAGTGGGCCTTTGTGCAGCACCCGTGAGGGTGTAAATCGCTTTCAGACAACCCTCCACACGTTTATCCGTAGGCTCTTTTAGAGACATGACGGTGGTGACCGGTAGAGCTGAGGAAACCACCATCCTAGCCACATGTGAGTCCACTGGAGGAGGCGTTTCCCAATTTTTAGACAGCTCCGGCGCGAAGGGATAGCGAGCCAGCATCTTCATTTGAGGCACAAACTTCATACCCGGGTTTTCCCAGGGTTCCTGACGTATATCAATTAGGTGGTCAGAGTGCGGTAAAACTTGTTTAATCACCTTCTGACGCTTGAACCTATCTGGTTTCTTAGGAGGAACGGATGGCACGGGATCATCCGTAATCTGTAAAATTAACTTAATAGCCTCCAAAAGATCAGGAACATCCACATGTGAACCACCCTCCCCATCAGCCGTATCTGAGTCAGAACCTGTGGGGTCAGTGTAAGTGCCGTCTTCATCCGACGAGGTGTCAGTGACAGCAGTGGATTGTGAGGAGACAAGCGCTCGCTTAGAGGACCCCTTGGACGTTTGCGAGCGATAGTCAGACTTTTTAGTAGTCAGGGACTGGTTCAACTTCTTTATTTGAGCAGATAAATCGTCCGCCCACGGCGGGTTAGCTGCAGGGACCACAAACGGTTGCACCGGCATTGGGGGTCCCAAAGGGGGTGTCAGTTTATAAACTAGCCTATGCAGAAGCGTGGAAAAAGCGGCCCACGGTGGGTCATTATTTGACCCCAGTTGCCACCATCCCACTGGGGGACAAGGAGCCCCCAGAACCAGAGCCCAAAGCTGCTATATTCTCCTCATAGGTATCTGCGGCTTCAGCAACACCGGCAGTGTGTTCAGCCCCAGAACCGTTACCTTCAGAAGCAAACATGATATAACTTGCAGTATCAGGTAACACAGCACAATTTGTCAGCAACAAAATACCTCTAGCCCAAACTAGTGATGAGCACCGGAAATTTTTCGGGTTTTGTGTTTTGGTTTTGGGTTCGGTTCCGCGGCCGTGTTTTGGGTTCGAACGCGTTTTGGCAAAACCACACCGAATTTTTTTTGTCGGATTCGGGTGTGTTTTGGATTCGGGTGTTTTTTTCAAAAAACCCTAAAAAACAGCTTAAATCATAGAATTTGGGGGTCATTTTGATCCCAAAGTATTATTAACCTCAATAACCATAATGTCCACTCATTTTCAGTCTATTCTGAACACCTCACACCTCACAATATTATTTTTAGTCCTAAAATTTGCACCGAGGTCGCTGGATGACTAAGCTCAGCGACCCAAGTGGCCGACACAAACACCTGGCCCATCTAGGTGTGGCACTGCAGTGTCACGCAGGATGGCCCTTCCAAAAAACACCCCCCAAACAGCACATGACGCAAAGAAGAAAAAAAAGAGGCGCAATGAGGTAGCTGTGTGAGTAAGCTAAGCGACCCTAGTGGCCGACACAAACACCTGGCCCATCTAGGAGTGGCACTGCAGTGTCACGCAGGATGGCCCTTCCAAAAAACACCCCCCAAACAGCACATGACGCAAAGAAAAAAAGAGGCGCAATGAGGTAGCTGTGTGACTAAGATAAGCGACCCAAGTGGCCGACACAAACACCTGGCCCATCTAGGAGTGGCACTGCAGTGTCACGCAGGATGGCCCTTCCAAAAACTACTCCCCAAACAGCACATGACGCAAAGAAAAATGAAAGAAAAAAGAGGTGCAAGGTGGAATTGTCCTTGGGCCCTCCCACCCACCCTTATGTTGTATAAACAGGACATGCACACTTTAACCAACCCATCATTTCAGTGACAGGGTCTGCCACACGACTGTGACTGAAATGACGGGTTGGTTTGGACCCCCACCAAAAAAGAAGCAATTAATCTCTCCTTGCACAAACTGGTTCTACAGAGGCAAGATGTCCACCTCATCATCATCCTCCGATATATCACCGTGTACATCCCCCTCCTCACAGATTATCAATTCGTCCCCACTGGAATCCACCATCTCAGCTCCCTGTGTACTTTGTGGAGGCAATTGCTGCTGGTGAATGTCTCCACGGAGGAATTGATTATAATTCATTTTAATGAACATCATCTTCTCCACATTTTCTGGATGTAACCTCGTACGCCGATTGCTGACAAGGTGAGCGGCGGCACTAAACACTCTTTCGGAGTACACACTTGTGGGAGGGCAACTTAGGTAGAATAAAGCCAGTTTGTGCAAGGGCCTCCAAATTGCCTCTTTTTCCTGCCAGTATAAGTACGGACTGTCTGACGTGCCTACTTGGATGTGGTCACTCATATAATCCTCCACCATTCTTTCAATGGGGAGAGAATCATATGCAGTGACAGTAGACGACATGTCCGTAATCGTTGTCAGGTCCTTCAGTCCGGACCAGATGTCAGCATCAGCAGTCGCTCCAGACTGCCCTGCATAACCGCCAGCGGGTGGGTTTGGAATTCTGAGCCTTTTCCTCGCACCCCCAGTTGCGGGAGAATGTGAAGGAGGAGATGTTGACAGGTCGCGTTCCGCTTGACTTGACAATTTTCTCACCAGCAGTTCTTTGAACCCCAGCAGACTTGTGTCTGCCGGAAAGAGAGATCCAAGGTAGGTTTTAAATCTAGGATCGAGCACGGTGGCCAAAATGTAGTGCTCTGATTTCAACAGATTGACCACCTGTGAATCATTGTTAAGCGAATTAAGGGCTCCATCCACAAGTCCCACATGCCTAGCGGAATCGCTCTGTGTTAGCTCCTCCTTCAATGTCTCCAGCTTCTTCTGCAAAAGCCTGATGAGGGGAATGACCTGACTCAGGCTGGCAGTGTCTGAACTGACTTCACGTGTGGCAAGTTCAAAAGGTTGCAGAACCTTGCACAACGTTGAAATCATTCTCCACTGCGCTTGAGACAGGTGCATTCCACCTCCTATATCGTGCTCAGTTGTATAGGCTTGAATGGCCTTTTGCTACTCCTCCAACCTCTGAAGCATATAGAGGGTTGAATTCCACCTCGTTACCACTTCTTGCTTCAGATGATGGCAGGGCAGGTTCAGGCATTTTTGGTGGTGCTCCAGTCTTCTGTACGTGGTGCCTGTACGCCGAAAGTGTGCCGCAATTCTTCTGGCCACCGACAGCATCTCTTGCACGCCCCTCTCGTTTTTTAAATAATTCTGCACCACCAAATTCAAGGTATGTGCAAAACATGGGACGTGCTGGAATTTGCCCAGATTTAATGCACACACAATATTGCTGGCGTTGTCCGATGCCACAAATCCACAGGAGAGTCCAATTGGGGTAAGCCATTCTGCGATGATCTTCCTCAGTTGCCGTAAGAGGTTTTCAGCTGTGTGCGTATTCTGGAAAGCGGTGATACAAAGCGTAGCCTGCCTAGGAAAGAGTTGGCGTTTGCGAGATGCTGCTACTGGTGCCGCCGCTGCTGTTCTTGCGGCGGGAGTCAATACATCTACCCAGTGGGCTGTCACAGTCATATAGTCCTGAGTCTGCCCTGCTCCACTTGTCCACATGTCCGTGGTTAAGTGGACATTGGGTACAACTGCATTTTTTAGGACACTGGTGAGTCTTTTTCTGAGGTCTGTGTACATTTTCGGTATCGCCTGCCTAGAGAAATGGAACCTAGATGGTATTTGGTACCGGGGACACAGTACCTCCAACAAGTCTCTAGTTGGCTCTGCAGTAATGATGGATACCGGAACCACGTTTCTCACCGCCCAGGATGCCAAGGCCTCAGTTATCCGCTTTGCAGCAGGATGACAGCTGTGATATTTCATCTTCCTCGCAAAGGACTGTTGGACAGTCAATTGCTTGGTGGAAGTAGTAAAAGTGGTCGTACGACTTCCCCTCTGGGATGACCATCGACTCCCAGCAGCAACAACAGCAGCGCCAGCAGCAGTAGGCGTTACACGCAAGGATGCATCGGAGGAATCCCAGGCAGGAGAGGACTCGTCAGAATTGCCAGTGACATGGCCTGCAGGACTATTGGCATTCCGGGGGAAGGAGGAAATTGACACTGAGGGAGTTGGTGGGGTGGTTTGCGTGAGCTTGGTTACAAGAGGAAGGGATTTACTGGTCAGTGGACTGCTTACGCTGTCGCCCAAAGTTTTTGAACTTGTCACTGACTTATGATGAATGCGCTGCAGGTGACGTATAAGGGAGGATGTTCCGAGGTGGTTAACGTCCTTATCCCTACTTATTAGAGCTTGACAAAGGCAACACACGGCTTGACAAATGTTGTCCGCATTTCTGTTGAAATACTTCC
This sequence comes from Pseudophryne corroboree, assembly GCF_028390025.1. Classification (NCBI taxonomy): domain Eukaryota; kingdom Metazoa; phylum Chordata; class Amphibia; order Anura; family Myobatrachidae; genus Pseudophryne; species Pseudophryne corroboree. Next base: position 1,037,698,379 of record NC_086444.1, read on the forward strand.
ACACTGAAGAGCTGATTTTTTTGGCATTTTCACCAGGAATGTCAATGGCCATATTCCTCCCCCGGACAACAGGTGTCTCCCTGGGTGCCTGACTTAAACAAACCACCTCACCATCAGAATCCTCCTGGTCAATTTCCTCCCCAGCGCCAGCAACACCCATATCCTCCTCATCCTGGTGTACTTGAACACTGACATCTTCAATCTGACTATCAGGAACTGGACTGCGGGTGCTCCTTCCAGCACTTGCAGGGGGCGTGCAAATGGTGGAAGGCGCATGCTCTTCACGTCCAGTGTTGGGAAGGTCAGGCATCGCAACCGACACAATTGGACTCTCCTTGTGGATTTGTGATTTCGAAGAACGCACAGTTCTTTGCTGTGCTTTTGCCAGCTTAAGTCTTTTCATTTTTCTAGCGAGAGGCTGAGTGCTTCCATCCTCATGTGAAGCTGAACCACTAGCCATGAACATAGGCCAGGGCCTCAGCCGTTCCTTGCCACTCCGTGTGGTAAATGGCATATTGGCAAGTTTACGCTTCTCCTCCGACGATTTTATTTTAGATTTTTGAGTCCTTTTTTTTACTGATATTTGGTGTTTTGGATTTTACATGCTCTGTACTATGACATTGGGCATCGGCCTTGGCAGACGACGTTGATGGCATTTCATCGTCTCGGCCATGACTAGTGGCAGCAGCTTCAGCACGAGGTGGAAGTGGATCTTGATCTTTCCCTAATTTTGGAACCTCAACATTTTTGTTCTCCATATTTTAATAGGCACAACTAAAAGGCACCTCAGGTAAACAATGGAGATGGATGGATACTAGTATACTTATGGATGACGAGCGACTGCCGACACAGAGGTAGCTACAGCCGTGGACTACCGTACTGCGTCTGCTAGTATAGACTGGATGATAATGATATAAAAAATATATATATATCACTACTGCAGGACAGGTATATATTGTATAATGACGGACCTGCTGGACACTGTCAGCACTGCAGACTCCTAAACTACTAGTATGAAGACGATAGAAAAAAAAAAAACCACCACAGGTAGGTATACAATTATGGACGAGCAACTGCCAGTGCCGACACAGAGGTAGCTACAGCCGTGGACTACCGTACTGCGTCTGCTAGTATAGACTGGATGATAATGATATAAAAAATATATATATATCACTACTGCAGGACAGGTATATATTATATAATGACGGACCTGCTGGACACTGTCAGCACTGCAGACTCCTAAACTACTAGTATGAAGAAGATAGAAAAAAAGAAAACCACCACAGGTAGGTATACAATTATGGACGAGCGACTGCCAGTGCCGACACAGAGGTAGCTACAGCCGTGGACTACCGTACTGCGTCTGCTAGTATAGACTGGATGATAATGATATAAAATATATATATATATATATATATATCACTACTGCAGGACAGTTATATATTGTATAATTACGGACCTGCTGGACACTGTCAGCACTGCAGACTCCTAAACTACTAGTATGAAGAAGATAGAAAAAAAGAAAACCACCACAGGTAGGTATACAATTATGGACGAGCGACTGCCAGTGCCGACACAGAGGTAGCTACAGCCGTGGACTACCGTACTGCGTCTGCTAGTATAGACTGGATGATAATGATATAAAAAATATATATGTATATCACTACTGCAGGACAGGTATATATTATATAATGACGGACCTGCTGGACACTGTCAGCACTGCAGACTCCTAAACTACTAGTATGAAGAAGATAGAAATATAATGAATGACGGACCTGCTGGACACTGTCAGCAGAATGCGTTTATAGAATAAAAAAAAAACACACCACACGAGTGTTTAACTTTTTCAGGCAGACAATATACTGGTGGTCACTGCTGGTCAGTCACACTGGCACTCTGGCAGCAAAAATGTGCACTGTTAAATATGTACTCCTGCTATAACTGCTCCCCAGTCTCCCCCACAATTAAGCTGTGTGAGCAGTGAGCACTACTCAGCACAGTCAGATATACATAGATGATATTATCATGCAGCACACTGAGGCTGAGCACAGATATGGTATGTGACTGTGTATCGTTTTTTTTCAGGCAGAGAACGGATTATATTAAATAATAAATAAAACTGGTGGTCACTAGTACAACTATCAGCAAAACTCTGCACTCTCTGAGTACTCCTAATGCTCCAGTAAATCAAGTGTCTCACTCTCTATCTAAACGGAGAGGACGCCAGCCACGTCCTCTCCCTATCAATCTCAATGCACGTGTGAAAATGTCGGCGACGCGCGGCTCCTTATATAGAATCCGAGTCTCGCGATAGAATACGAGCCTCGCGAGAATCCGACAGCGGGATGATGACGTTTGGGCGCGCTCGGGTTAGCCGAGCAAGGCGGGAAGATCCGAGTCTGCCTCGGACCCGTGTAAAAAGCGTGAAGTTCGGGGGGGTTCGGTTTCCGAGAAACCGAACCCGCTCATCACTAGCCCAAACCCCTGCGCAGTGTAGTCAGTACCAGCAGAGATAAAGGAGAGATATGGTAACTAAATCACAGAGGAAAAATACGTAATACAGTATATCTTTGTGAAAATCCTATATTAGATAAAACCTGACGCACCAAGCCCCCTCAGGTTATAGAATATAGGGATAGCAGGTTGAGTGAAAGACACGAAATGGACACCACTCAGCTATCAAATGCACACACAAATAGTCACAGTCTGTACAATGCAGAGGTTAGTACTAACAATAATACTGCACTGGACTAGCTTACACAGCTATATAACAATAGATATAACAGTACACAGTAAGAACTGGATGTATATCACAGGGTAATTGTACTAGGAATCCCTGACTAAGTGCACTCTTTCTTAACTAACACTGACTAAAAAAGGCAGGTAGAATACTTAAGTGTCTTGTAAAGTCACAGCACTGACAACCAGACGGCTTTACATAGGAGGATTTGCCCATGCATTCCCAGGAACAGTGAGCTGAGGGATAATGACGCCGCAGACACTGCCAGGGAGTGAGGGAGAGACAGATATGCAGCTCCAGGGTGGGAACATTTGCGGGAAATGGCACCCTAGGGCTGGGGGAGGGGCTCCAGGTCTAAGCCTTATCCCCTCTGCTGGCAAAATCACCGGGTACTGCGGGCTACTTGTAAAAAAAGTTTAGAGAGAAAACTTGACCTGCACCCATGCCCTGGTGATCTAGTGGGATCGCCTGTACTGCCACAGTGTCCACCGGCAGCGCGCGCGGCCCGCCTCCCACCGGCCGCGCCGGATCGCGATAAAGTGCAGGTCCCGCGAGCAGGACCCACTTACCTCCTCCCGAAGTGCGGCCACGCGATCCCGGAGAGCCCCAGCCGTGTGTGACTAACTTGGAAGAAAACCGGAGCCTCCTGCTGTAGGTACCCGGCAACCAGGGCACGGGAGTGTACAGCGTCGCTGGGGGAGAGATGGAGCTGCAGCAGGCAATGTCTACTGACATCCAGCACAATCTGTGCCTCTGCTGCAGCCCTTGTAGTCTTCTTCTTTTTTCCTCAGAAAAAGCTTTTATAGAGCTGCTGTGAGCAGGGCTGTTTCTAGCCAATTTGGCTCCCAGTGCGAGATTTAAAAATGCGCCGCCCCATGACATAAAAAAATGTCCCGTCCCCCCCCACACACACACACCTAGATAAAAAAAAAACTTGCGCGTGCACCCAGCAAGGGGGCGTGGCCTCATCTAAATGGGTGTGGCCTCATTTAAATGGGCATGGCCTTGTCTGAAAAGACTACCTCACAATCCAGTTTTTGACCCTGCTCCAACAGATCACGACCACCACAGGAAAAAAAAAATTCTACCATATTAAGCCCCACACAGTAATGCCCCCTGCACCATATTATGCCACACACCGCAATGCCCTTGATACATTAAATCCCCACACTACGGCAGGTGTCCCCATTTTACACATTGAGAGAGAGAGAATACTTACAGAGGCGATTACCGCTCTTCGGCCCGCCTCACCAGTCGCTCCTCGTGCCGGCCTTTCCCTCTTCCTAACTTGGATCCCCCTCTGTACTCCGCTCGGGGGGAGGGGAGTTTTGCGGAGTGACGGGGTTGCGTTGTGACATAACGACGCAATCGCGTCATTCCGTGAAACTCCGCCCCCCGAGCAGGTTACTCTGGGAGAAATAGGAGGGGGAAGCAGGGAGCCACAGTTAGTGCCGCGGCGGGCGCCCAGTGCGGTTGCACTGCTCGCCTGCCCCAAGAAACGGCCCTGGCTGTGAGCAGCTCTTCCTGTTCCATGCTTGCACTGCAAGCACCAACTACAAACTGAGCTCCTGTGCATGGAGGCTGGGTGATATAGGAGGCGGCGCTATGCATCTTGGGAAGAAGGTCAAAGCTTTTGAGCCTGTTGGTGCTTCAGATTAAGATCCTACTCTACACCCCAATGTCTATCCTTGTGGAGCCCAGTGTACCCCGCAGCAGAAATATTATTACTGTATATATATATATATATATCGGTACAGAGCGGTGTAACTGTGAAACATTTGTCCTGACAAGCAGTATAGAAGCTATAGAATAGTATATATATTACTGTATATATATATATATATATATATATATATATCAGTACAGAGCGGTGTAACTGTGAAACATGTGTCCTGACAAGCAGTATAGAAGCTATAGAATAGTATATATATTATTACTGTATATATATATATATATATATCTATCAGTACAGAGCGGTGTAACTGTGAAACATGTGTCCTGACAAGCAGTATAGAAGCTATAGAATAGTATATATATTATTACCGTATATTATATATCAGTACAGAGCGGTGTAACTGTGAAACATGTGTCCTGACAAGCAGTATAGAAGCTATAGAATAGTATATATATTACTGTATGTATATTTCAGTACAGAGGGGTGTAACTGTGAAACATGTGTCCTGACAAGCAGTATAGAAGCTATAGAATAGTATATATATTATTACTGTATATATATTTATATATATCAGTACAGAGCGGTGTAACTGTGAAACATGTGTCCTGACAAGCAGTATAGAAGCTATAGAATAGTGTATATATATATTATTACTGTATAATATATATCAGTACAGAGCGGTGTAACTGTGAAATATGTGTCCTGACAAGCAGTATAGAAGCTATAGAATAGTATATATTATACTGGTGGTCCTCAGTCCCCACAATGCAGCACACTGAGCAGAGATTTGCAGCACACTGAGCACAGATATGGAGCGTTTTCAGGCAGAGAATGTAGATATTTTCAGCACACTGAGCACAGATTATTTGCAGCACACTGAGCACAGATATTTTCAGCACACTGAGCACAGATTACGGAGCTTTTCAGGGGAGAGAACGCTGCCACGTCCTCTCCGTTCAATCTCCAATGCACGAGTGAAAATAATGGTGACGCACGGCTCCTTATATAGAATACGAATCTCGCGAGAATACGACAGCGGGATGATCGGGACGTTCGGGCGCGTTCTGGTTAACCGAGCAAGGCGGGAAGATCCGAGGCTGCTTTGGAACCGTGTAAAATGGGTGAAGTTCGGGGGGGTTCGGATCTCAACGAACCGAACCCGCTCATCTCTGGTTGGTACTTTATCTCTTTCCACTTTATTTCTCTCCAATAGACATATTTATCACAATCCGCATCTCAGGTACGGATGGGATGTGATAAATTCTCACCAATTTATATATAATTTAATAGCAAGAGCAAGTAACTGTGAACCTGGACAAACCGTGTTGCAGTGCAAGGGGTGCTAATTATTTTGGATGCAGGGTAAATCATACTTGCCTACTTTTGAAAAAGCATTTCAGGGAGATTGTGAAAGTAACACCTATCAGTCAGTGCAGACGTGTACTGCTACATCGGAGAGGCGTGTCATGAAAATTACTTATATCCAAATGTAAATGAGCCCCAACGTTAGTAAGATCTACTTGTTAAAGAAAAGACACTGATATTTTGCAGGATTTGTTTGTGCATTGTGTTTTACAAGAGCTTCCATATACTGTAAGTGGCCATGCAAGGAAATGGCGCTAATGATCCCATTTGAATGTATGTAGCTCTGATTTCTTTTTACCCCAAGAATGTAATAGCTGCATAATGGGGCTAAGGTGCAATCAGGGAGATTGCTGGAGATTCCTGCAGAATGAGGGAGGGTAGGCAACTATGGGGTAAACTAAACACTGTATGCTTTTGCATGTAACCATTTGTGCACAGGGGGGGTGCCTGGTGCGCACAGGCACCCCCTAATGTCTGGCACCCCGATCTCACATGCCTGATGCAGCGATTGCCGAGCAGGCTGATTACTGTCCCCTCTGCGATGCACCCTGTCAGGACCTCATTACCGACTGGACGCCTGGGTTAATCAAGGGTGCCACTGCCACCGGCTTTCAAATTCCCAGCTCCACCTCCATGTACAAAAACAGTATGATGTGACGTTATTACATCATGCTGCTTGCATGCCCACCCATCACACCCGCCACATGCCCACCTCTCTCCTTCTATGCTATGCCATCTGTCACTGATGAGGATCAGCATGCAGCCAGCGTTCCTCTTAGGAAGACAAATTCAATACTGGCAGGCGGTCGGCAGCAGCATTGGCACGTCACTCATTTTTCCAGCAGCAGCAATACTAGTCTGCGACTGTCATTGCAGTGAGTGACTGACTTGTAAGTAAGCTGCTGCAGCTTGCAGGGGAAAGAGAGGGGGAGCCAGACCAGGCTGAGTAGGAGCACTGTAATTGCAGTGAGTGCCATCAGGGGTGTTTGTTTGGCAGAGGCGTAACTAGGGTTTTCGGAGCCCAGGGCAAGATGGAAAATGGCGCCCTCCCAAAAAAAAAAAAAACAGCAAAAGAAGCATGTGCGCGCGCCAAAAAAATGAGCGTGATCACACTCCAGAAGGGGTGTGGCCACGCACCAGAAGGGTGTGGCCACTGAAAATGGCCCACAGTGCCAGTTACATTGCCCCACAGTGCCAGATACAATGCCTCACAGTGCCGGATACATGCCCCACATCGCCAGTTACATGCCCCACAGTGCCAGATACATTGCCCCACAGTGCCAGTTACATTGCCCCACAGTGCCAGTTACATTGCCCCACAGTGCCAGATACATTGCCCCACAGTGCCAGATACATTGCCCCACAGTGCCAGATACATTGCCCCACAGTGCCAGATACATTGCCCCACAGTGCCAGACACATGCCCCACAGTGCCAGACACATGCCCCACAGTGCCAGATACATGCCCCACAGTGCCAGATACATGCCCCACAGTGCCAGATACATGCCCCACAGTGCCAGACACATGCCCCACAGTGCCGGATACATTGCCCCACAGTGCCGGATACATTGCCCCACAGTGCCGGATACATTGCCCCACAGTGGCGGATACATTGCCCCACAGTGCCGGATACATTGCCCCACAGTGCCGTATACATTGCCCCACAGTGCCAGATACTTGCCCCACAGTGCCAGTTACATTGCCCCACAGTGCCAGTTACATTGCCCCACAGTGCCAGTTACATGCCCCACAGTGCCAGACACATGCCCCACAGTGCCAGACACATGCCCCACAGTGCCAGACACATGCCCCACAGTGCCAGTTACATGCCCCACAGTGCCAGACACATGCCCCACAGTGCCAGACACATGCCCCACAGTGCCAGATACATGCCCCACACTGCCCCCCCCCCAGGTTGCAGTCTGCAGAGGCCAAAGGGGAGGAGCCATTCCGTACCTGCACCTGGGACCCCACCAGCGGTGAATATTCCACCAGCACAGAAACCACTGTAAGATGGGAGCGGCACCAGACAGTCTGAGCAGCGGAGGAGACACGAGCCAGGAAGAGCCAGTGTTTGGCAGGAAGGAAGCGCGGGGACTCGGTGAGAGACGAGGTGAGTATGGGGGAGGAGAGGGGAGAAGGGAGCCAATGAGAGGAGAGATGAGAGGAGAGGGGAGGGCCCCTCTCATCCAGCCAGCCAGACTGCATCGTGGATGATCGGGCTTCCCCTCTGTCACAGCAGCATACTATAATGAGTCAGTTTGACTCACTGTAGTGCCGGAGGCTGCGGGGCGGGCTCCTTCATTGCGGCGTGCACTGGTGCAATGCACCGGCTGCACTGCCGCTAGTTTCAACAATGTGATTTGCCGTGGGGCGAGTGGGCAGTGCAGGTGTCGGTGGCTCCCCCCTCTGCTGGGGCTGCCACGGCGCCCAGGGCACGCACCCTGCTCGCCCTACCCTTGTTACGCCTCTGTTGTTTGGTGCACACCGTAACATCTGACAATGTATCTGCTTTATTAGTATTGGTACAAAGGTGGATATTTTATATGCGTTGATCATCAATAGATGGTGCTAGACACGCCCAAAAGGCGGTCCTAGACACACCCCTCCGACGGTGCACCCCCTAATAAAATGGGCTGCGCATGCCAGTGCATGTAACCCACAAATACTGGGCATCTTTATTCTTACACAGCAATTTAGATGAGAGTTTGGACATGCCCCACCCAAATCTAAATCTCTCTGCTCATTTTAAATCAGCCCCACATGCAGTGCACATGGTTTTACCAAGGTGCAAAGTTACTTGCTCTTTTTACTACTTTACTCTCACCACCGAATCAGGCCCAGAATGCACTAAACATGTGAAAAGGACATCAGGTAACAAACATGTAATTATAATTACAAGCTGTGCAAACTGATTTCTAAAGACAACACATACTATATACTATACTATATGGTATACTATTTTCCAGCTGCCCATGCTGCTGCGTCTCCGCCGCTTTGCCCCATTGCCTGGTCCCCGCCGATACATTGGACCTGGCACCTGTACTATTCAGTTAACATACGCCGGGGCCAGGCTCATGCGCAGTAGCAGCAACAATATTGCGCATGCGCTAAACCCCAGCTTCTATGGACTGCATCGGCTGCCACCCGCAGAAGCCGGCTAGAACTGATGAGGCAAGGAATGGATTTCTACTGGAAGCCAGCACTCTGCTAATCACAAACTGGTCTGGCAGTCCTGGGGGGAGGAAAAACTTCCCAATGGTACTGCCTTATATGTCTGTGACTGACAGGTAGGACTTCCAGTAGGAAGTCACTGCCAGTCACATTGAAGCCAGTGCAGTCTCACGGACTGCATCTGGCTTCACTGACAGCCTGGGGTGCTGCAGTCCTGCCGCCACTGCCACTGCTCTTTTCTAAGTTCTGATTGGTTAAAATGTTTTACTTCCACTGCCCGTGGTATACACCATTGTTAATACCAGTGTACATTGTGTCTGCCAGTGACTTCTGTATCAGAGTTTTCAGTGCCCACAACAGTGATCAATATCATTGCACATTGGCCCTCATTCCGAGTTGATCGCTAGCTGCCGTTGTTCGCAGTGCAGTGATCAGGCTAAAAATCGGCATTTCTGTGCATGCGTACGGGCCGCAGTACGCACGCGTGAAGTACTTTCACACAAAACTATGCAGTTTTACACAAGGGCGAGCAACGCTTTTCTGTCGCTCTGCTGATCGTTGAGTGATTGACAGGAAGTGGGTGTTTCTGGGTGGTAACTGACCATTTTCCAGGAGTGTGCTAAAAAACGCAGGCGTGACAGGTGAAAACGCAGGCGTGCCTGGGGAAATGGGGGAGTGGCTGGCCGAACGCAGGGCGTGTTTGTGACGTCAAAGCAGGAACTAAACTGACTGAAGTGATCGCAAGGTAGGAGTAGGTCTGGAGCTGCTCAGAAACTGCATGAAAAATTTCAGGAGCAGAGCTGCTAACCTTTCGTTCGCACTTCTGCTAAGCTAAGATACACTACCAGAGGGTGGCGGCTTAGCGTTTGCACTGCTGCTAAAGCAGCTAGCGAGCGATCAACTCGGAATGAGGGCCATTGTGTTCTCCACTGTCTCTCACACTGCTGACAGTGGCTGTCAGTGTTTCCATTATATACAGTACTTAGAGCATCCACCAGCATTTTGAACAATAGTGCAAATAGTGCACAGAGGGCCTTAATCAAATGTGGAGGGAGTTGTTTAGGACGCAGTATGACATCAGACTGTCAGTAATAGACAGTCTGATGCCATTTTGGGGTGGGGGGCGCAACAGCCTCTGTTTTCTAAAATGGAGGCGTGTCACCACCGATGCGACAGAGATTTCCTGGCCTCTCTGTTGTAGTTGAGGCAGCCGGCTGATGGTGTTGCAGATAATCCGCAGCTGCCTTCTCAGACGCAACTACGGATCACTAATGTAAGCAGGAGGCATGAGGACACCTGCTATATTACCTTGTTAGAGCTACTGCTGCTGCCTCCATGTAAGCAGGAGCGATAGCTACTCCATCCACATCAGGCCCTCAGTGCCTGAAGGTGGCATCATTTTTTCAGTAATGGTGCTCCTTAAGGCTTAAGCCCACCTGTGTTCTCAGCAGCAGTTTTACCTGATAACCAGTGAGGCGCATTACAGCTGTCATTTTTAATATGCGTGTCCAGTGTTCCCAACCGTGTTTTCAATTCAAGTAATAAAAGTCAAATTTGAAAGCGCTCATTGTTCAGCTATTGCTCTATCTGGAAATTGCATAATCATCTTTGAAGAGATGACTCTTTATGTATGTTACAGCTCTTGCAGTTGTTTCATAAAACATTTAGAGTTTAATTTATAAATGTTGGTGTTTCTGACATGAGAGAAATGTCGCTTTTCTTTATACACTTTGATTAATAATCTCCACATGAGAGAAACTGAACCTTTAGGTTTATAGTTATCGTCCCTATTAAACAATACAAGTTTCATCTCTATCAAACAGATACAGTAAGTCACTCAATGCTATCAGCAGGGAAAGGGAAACATAATTCTTACTATTTTATCATTGAAAACCACATGTCACTGTTAATCTGTAAATTCACAGTCAGACCATAGTTCACACACAAGGATATGAAATAATGTACCCAGGGTGACAATTAAATGTTTTCTGTAGCTGGTATCCCATCTCTGGTGTGCCTCAGCTAACAGAAAATGACCAAACCTAGGATTTGCTTTGCACAGTAGTTCAGACAGCAATCAATGATTACGGATTCTGGCAATATTTTGTCCAAGTTTTACACCTCTCTTTAGAGGTCAGCTAGGGCAGTTTCTGAATAAACACTGCTTTCTGTCATATTTGTAGCGCCTCCAATGTCATTTTAATATTTTTGTTTTCTCCAAAAGACTGTGATAAAACCCTGTTTTTTGGTTTGTGTGGTTTTTTTTTTGTTTTCAAATTATTCTCAATCTCCAAAAATGATAATTTGCAGAATTCCAAAATTTTGCAATATGATTTGGCCTATATTTCTTCTGTCTTCCCGGATATTTTTAACACTTATTTATGAAGGTTGTGGCAGATGCAGAATAGGCGTGAAGGAGAATGCTTACTCACCACAAATGATGGGTTGTGTAAGAAATCCAGGCAGTCGGGATCCTAACAGTCAGGAGGCCGGCCTCTGGATCCTGATGGCCAGAATGGCTACACATCCCGGTAGGTATTTTCACCCTACCAGTACCCCAAATCCTACCCCTAACCCACCTCTACCCCAGCCTAATCCATACCTTCCCCATCCATGCATCCTAACCCTTACCTCTTCCACCCCCGCAGCTTAACCTTAACCCTACACCTAGTACCTAACCCTAACCCCAACCCCAGTGCTTACCTCCGGGATGTCGGGATTCTGTCTGTCAGGATTCTGCTGTCAGTCTCTTTACTGTCGGAATCCCGACTGCCAGTGTTTTAACCCTTGGATGGCTTGCATTGCTAGTGGTTTGAGAACTACCATGCAAACCTTAAATTCTAAAGAAGGGTGAAAAAGAGACACAGGGCTTGATTTAGACGTGGTTGGAAAGTGTTAACTTTGGATCCCAGAAGACATGCTAAGGGGTTGGGGTCAGTCGGATCTCACGGTGGAAAGTGCTTGGCTGAACTGTGACCCAGGGAGCCTATTCTGCGCCTTCCACTGGATGGATTTGGAAGAAAACGTCACAAAGTTGTAACATTGTATCTCAGAAGACATACTAGGGGGTTGGAGTCCTGGTCGGACCTCCCGTTGGTGTATGCTGGACAGCACATTGATCCAGGGGGCCTCTTCTGACGAGAGGGGGTGTGTACTCTTTACCTGGGCCTGTTGGAGGGCCACGTCTTGGACCTGAGGCTTGCTGACCCCCACCCCCTTTGCAGAGAACCAAGCAGGGAGAGAGAGAGAACTAACTGCTGCTGCAGCAGCCACTCTCCACAGCTCAGCACATGCTGCTCAGTGCTGTGCTGGGGAGAGAGGCAGTCTGTCCTCTCTCTCCCTGCATGCGGATGGTTGATTAGACACCAGCACCACCCTGTGTGGTGCTTGCACACGCTACACGGCAGCACAAACTACATCGTTTTTCTTTATTTAGAGGAGGGATTCTGGCAGGGGCATTTCTACAGAGGAGGGCCATTTTGGCTGCGATTTCCAGCGCGATCACAGCTCCTGGCGCTGGACTCCAGAAAGGTAAGTATTAAAATGGGTGCAATGGGTGCGGTGTGGGCCCCCCCTGGACCCAGGGGCCCATGTGCACCACACCCATTGCACCCATTATAGAAACGCCAATGGATTCTGGCCACACCTCCCCCGTTGGCCACACACCCTCCTTTTACCTGGGCCTGACAGAACTGTCAGCACCTCTGGGGATCAAGTTAACTGGCAACACCCAAAAACAAAAACAACACTGGACAGCTTGGGTGTATTGAAAGCGCTACTAATTTTTTTTAATATATTGACAGTTACATCCACCTCATTGATGACTTAATAACTGGAAAACGTAAACCTGGGAAATGCCGGGTACTTCCGCTAGAAAATAATAAGCATAACAATGTATATACACAGTGCAGAAGAAATACTGATGGATGTTTCCCTTATCTGTTTTGTCAAGCCTTCTAAGCCTTGACAAAGTAGACAGGCTTTGATATTACTGTGGGTATTGCATAGCTACATACCTCTACACTATGCACTACCTGAGGACCAGTGTTTGGTCCTGTTTTTGTGTTAATTATTGTCATATGAATATTCTAATTTTTTTCTAGTGCAGTAGAATATATATTATTGACCTGATTAGTGCCCTGTTTATCCATCAGTATTGCCATGAAAAAAAAAAAAAACATAGAGCATTGTTTTCTCTTGTAATATAAAATTTATGGGCAAATTTATCAAATTACTTTTACTAAAATAATGTAAAAAAGTATTTTTTCACACCCTTTTCACATTATTTTAGTATCACCAGAATGCACTAATGGGTAATTGGAGGAGAATCAGCAACATCTTCCACCAAACCCTTACATTTGCATTCCATACTTGTACTGGGAAATGCAATATGCCAGAATTTACTAAAAAAAAAAAATTGTAAAAAAACACCAGGGGGAACCTACAGATGTAGCCACGCTCATTGAGCATGGCTGCATGGCAGGCGGGGGTGTTCGGCGTGACTAGGCGCACATGTGCCTCGGCACACCGGCGAGCGTATAGAGACGCTCCCATTCACTTTGAATGGGGTGCATGCGTGTGGATAACGCATGAGCATCCCATTCGTTCTCGGTGGTGCGCCTAGTCGCAGACAGAGCCACGATAAGCGTGGCTCCATCTGTATGATAATAACACTATCTTGGGTTAACTTTATCCAGGTTTCCCTCTGATTCCCTGACTCCTACACAGCTTTCTCTGTCTGCTGCAGTGAAGGTAGTGTTCGGATCTGGCCCCTGTGATCAGCCATGTGTGTCTGATAGACCACAGGCTGATCACTGTATAAAGAAAAAAAAAGTTAGAAAAATAAATACTTAATGTATCTGCACTCAGCGATCGGTATTTGTTGATTCGATGAGGGCAGCCGCTTTTCTGATCGCTGTTCACCTGCTGTAACCCCCGATGCAGTAAAGTGATGTTGCAAAGCATCTCACATTACAGCATAGGGGGTTACAGTGGCGCACAGGATCAGATGACAAGCTGCCTACCCGGATCACCGGTCCTGGCTGCAGGTAAGTGTAATTAAAGGGGGAGTGAGGTCACGGAGGGTCACCATTGGTGGCGCATGCACAGACATTATCTCTGAGAATTACATAAGTGGATTTGCAGGGACAGAGCTTTCTCGCAATCTGTCCCTGCAATGATAATTGATACATCACTGCAATATATTCAATTATCGCATTGTGGATTTGGTCGTATTTATCACATCCTGTCTGCATTTGAGATGTGAATTGTGATAAGTATGCCCCTGAACAACAACACATTGCAATGTTAATAAAATAATAAAATTAAATAAGAAGTGGCACAATTGCTGTAAGTAGTATTAATGTAAAACTGGTTAGTTAGGATTGATTCATATATAACAGACCAGCAACATTAATATGTCAATGTACAGTGATTAGTGGAAAGCTGTCTCTATGGGGGAAATATACTGTACTAGCCTTCTAGAGTGATAAAGTGTAGAGGCATAGGGGTATATGCAATTCACGGCGAATCGCGGCAAATTATCGCCGTTTTTTAATTCGACACAATTCGACAGGTGAATTCCGGCAGGTGGCTGCCGGAATTCACCATATTCAATGAAAAACGGATTCGACATTCCCGCGGGCGAAAAACGGCCGATTTGCCGGATTTTGCCGCGATTTTAAAAAACGGGGAAAAACTGGAAAAAATGGCGTGGGGTCCCCCCTCCAAAGCATAACCAGCCTCGGGCTCTTCGAGCTGGTCCTGGTTCTAAAAATGCAGGGAAAAAATTGACAGGGGATCCCCCGTATTTTTAAAACCAGCACCGGGCTCTGCGCCTGGTGCTGGTGCAAAAAATACGGGGGACAAAACGAGTAGGGGTCCCCCGTATTTTTCACACCAGCATCGGGCTCCACTAGCTGGACAGATAATGCCACAGCCGGGGGTCACTTTTATACAGTGCCCTGCGGCCGTGGCATTAAATATCCAACTAGTCACCCCTGGCCGGGATACCCTGGGGGAGTGGGGACCCCTTCAATCAAGGGGGTCCCCCCCAGCCACCCAAGGGCCAGGAGTGAAGCCCGAGGCTGTCCCCCCCATCCAATGGGCTGCGGATGGGAGGTTGATAGCCTGGAGTAAAATGTCAGAATATTGTTTTTTTCCAGTAGTACTACAAGTCCCAGCAAGCCTCCCCCGCAAGCTGGTACTTGGAGAACCACAAGTACCAGCATGCGGGAGAAAAACGGGCCCGCTGGTACCTGTAGTACTACTGAAAAAAAAATACCCAAATAAAAACAGGACACACACACCGTGACGGTAAAACTTTAATTCATACGTCGACACACACATACTTACCTATGTTCACACGCCGACATCGGTCCTCTTCTCCATGTAGAATCCACGGATACCTGAAAAGAAAAGATCAATATACTCACCTCAGCCAGGGTCCAGAGATAAATCCACGTACTTGGCAAAATAAAAAAACGCAAAGACCCGAGCCTGCGGACTGAAAGGGGTCCCATATTGACATATGAGACCCCTTTCCCCGAATGAGCCGGGACCCCACGTGACTCCTGTCACTAAGGTCCCTTCAGCCAATCAGGAAGCGCTACTACGTGGCGCTCACCTGATTGGCTGTGCGCTGTCTGAACTCAGACAGCGCATCGCACAGCTCCCTCCATTATATTCAATGGTGGGAACTTTGCGGCTAGCGGTGGGGTCACCCCCGCAGACGGCAAAGTTCTCACCATTGTAAGTAATGGAGAGAGCTGTGCGATGCGCTGTCACAGCACAGACAGCGCACAGCCAATCAGGTGAGCGCCACAAAGTAGCGCTTCCTGATTGGCTGAAGGGACCTTTCTGTGACAGCTGTCACGGAGAGGACTCTCAGCATTCGGGGTAAGGGGTCCCATGTGTAAGCATGGGACCCCTTTCAGTCCGTTTGGTCGGGTGTCCGTTTTTTTTTACAAGTACGTGGATTTATCTCTGGACCCTGGTTGAGGTGAGTATATTGATCTTTTCTTTTCAGGTATCCGTGGATTCTACATGGAGAAGAGGACCGATGTCGGCGTGTCAACTAGAGAAGTGCACTTGAAATTTTTCGGGTTTTGTGTTTTGGTTTTGGGTTCGGTTCCGCGGCCGTGTTTTGGGTTCGACCGCGTTTTGGCAAAACCTCACCGAATTTTTTTTGTCGGATTCGGGTGTGTTTTGGATTCGGGTGTTTTTTTCAAAAAACACTAAAAAACAACTTAAATAATAGAATTTGGGGGTCATTTTGATCCCAAAGTATTATTGACCTCAAAAACCATAATTTCCACTCATTTTCAGTCTATTCTGAATACCTCACACCTCACAATATTATTTTTAGTCCTAAAATTTGCACCGAGGTCGCTGGATGACTAAGCTAAGCGACCCTAGTGGCCGACACAAACACCTGGCCCATCTAGGAGTGGCACTGCAGTGTCACGCAGGATGGCCCTTCCAAAAAACACTCCCCAAACAGCACATGACGCAAAGAAAAAAAGAGGCGCAATGAGGTAGCTGTGTGAGTAAGCTAAGCGACCCTAGTGGCCGACACAAACACCTGGCCCATCTAGGAGTGGCACTGCAGTGTCACGCAGGATGGCCCTTCCAAAAAACACTCCCCAAACAGCACATGACGCAAAGAAAAAAAGAGGCGCAATGAGGTAGCTGTGTGAGTAAGCTAAGCGACCCTAGTGGCCGACACAAACACCTGGCCCATCTAGGAGTGGCACTGCAGTGTCACGCAGGATGGCCCTTCCAAAAAACACTCCCCAAACAGCACATGACGCAAAGAAAAAAAGAGGTGCAATGAGGTAGCTGTGTGAGTAAGATAAGCGACCCTAGTGGCCGACACAAACACCTGGCCCATCTAGGAGTGGCACTGCAGTGTCACGCAGGATGGCCCTTCCAAAAAACACTCCCCAAACAGCACATGACGCAAAGAAAAATTAAAGAAAAAAGAGGTGCAAGATGGAATTGTCCTTGGGCCCTCCCACCCACCCTTATGTTGTATAAACAGGACATGCACACTTTAACCAACCCATCATTTCAGTGACAGGGTCTGCCACACGACTGTGACTGAAATGACGGGTTGGTTTGGACCCCCACCAAAAAAGAAGCAATTAATCTCTCCTTGCACAAACTGGCTCTACAGAGGCAAGATGTCCACCTCATCATCATCCTCCGATATATCACCGTGTACATCCCCCTCCTCACAGATTATCAATTCGTCCCCACTGGAATCCACCATCTCAGCTCCCTGTGTACTTTGTGGAGGCAATTGCTGCTGGTCAATGTCTCCACGGAGGAATTGATTATAATTCATTTTAATGAACATCATCTTCTCCACATTTTCTGGAAGTAACCTCGTACGCCGATTGCTGACAAGGTGAGCGGCGGCACTAAACACTCTTTCGGAGTACACACTTGTGGGAGGGCAACTTAGGTAGAATAAAGCCAGTTTGTGCAAGGGCCTCCAAATTGCCTCTTTTTCCTGCCAGTATAAGTACGGACTGTCTGACGTGCCTACTTGGATGCGGTCACTCATATAATCCTCCACCATTCTTTCAATGGTGAGAGAATCATATGCAGTGACAGTAGACGACATGTCCGTAATCGTTGTCAGGTCCTTCAGTCCGGACCAGATGTCAGCATCAGCAGTCGCTCCAGACTGCCCTGCATCACCGCCAGCGGGTGGGCTCGGAATTCTGAGCCTTTTCCTCGCACCCCCAGTTGCGGGAGAATGTGAAGGAGGAGATGTTGACAGGTCGCGTTCCGCTTGACTTGACAATTTTCTCACCAGCAGGTCTTTTAACCCCAGCAGACTTGTGTCTGCCGGAAAGAGAGATCCAAGGTAGGTTTTAAATCTAGGATCGAGCACGGTGGCCTAAATGTAGTGATCTGATTTCAACAGATTGACCACCCGTGAATCCTTGTTAAGCGAATTAAGGGCTCCATCCACAAGTCCCACATGCCTAGCGGAATCGCTCCGTGTTAGCTCCTCCTTCAATGTCTCCAGCTTCTTCTGCAAAAGCCTGATGAGGGGAATGACCTGACTCAGGCTGGCAGTGTCTGAACTGACTTCACGTGTGGCAAGTTCGAAGGGCAGCAGAACCTTGCACAACGTTGAAATCATTCTCCACTGCGCTTGAGACAGGTGCATTCCACCTCCTATATCGTGCTGAATTGTATAGGCTTGAATGGCCTTTTGCTGCTCCTCCAACCTCTGAAGCATATATAGGGTTGAATTCCACCTCGTTACCACTTCTTGCTTCAGATGATGGCAGGGCAGGTTCAGGCGTTTTTGGTGTTGCTCCAGTCTTCTGTACGTGGTGCCTGTACGCCGAAAGTGTCCCGCAATTCTTCTGGCCACCGACAGCATCTCTTGCACGCCCCTGTCGGTTTTTTAAAAATTCTGCACCACCAAATTCAAGGTATGTGCAAAACATGGGACGTGCTGGAATTTGCCCATATTTAATGCACACACAATATTGCTGGCGTTGTCCGATGCCACAAATCCACAGGAGAGTCCAATTGGGGTAAGCCATTCCGCGATGATCTTCCTCAGTTGCCGTAAGAGGTTTTCAGCTGTGTGCGTATTCTGGAAACCGGTGATACAAAGCGTAGCCTGCCTAGGAAAGAGTTGGCGTTTGCGAGATGCTGCTACTGGTGCCGCCGCTGCTGTTCTTGCGGCAAGAGTCAATACATCTACCCAGTGGGCTGTCACAGTCATATAGTCCTGACCCTGCCCTGCTCCACTTGTCCACATGTCCGTGGTTAAGTGGACATTGGGTACAACTGCATTTTTTAGGACACTGGTGAGTCTTTTTCTGACGTCCGTGTACATTCTCGGTATCGCCTGCCTAGAGAAGTGGAACCTAGATGGTATTTGGTAACGGGGGCACACTACCTCAAGAAATTGTCTAGTTCCCTGTGAACTAACGGCGGATACCGGACGCACGTCTAACACCAACATAGTTGTCAAGGCCTCAGTTATCCGCTTTGCAACAGGATGACTGCTGTGATATTTCATCTTCCTCGCAAAGGACTGTTGGACAGTCAATTGCTTGGTGGAAGTAGTAAAAGTGGGCTTACGACTTCCCCTCTGGGATGACCATCGACTCCCAGCAGCAACAACAGCAGCGCCAGCAGCAGTAGGCGTTACACGCAAGGATGCATCGGAGGAATCCCAGGCAGGAGAGGACTCGTCAGAATTGCCAGTGACATGGCCTACAGGACTATTGGCATTCCTGGGGAAGGAGGAAATTGACACTGAGGGAGTTGGTGGGGTGGTTTGCGTGAGCTTGGTTACAAGAGGAAGGGATTTACTGGTCAGTGGACTGCTTCCGCTGTCGCCCAAAGTTTTTGAACTTGTCACTGACTTATTATGAATGCGCTGCAGGTGACGTAAAAGGGAGGATGTTCCGAGGTGGTTAACGTCCTTACCCCTACTTATTACAGCTTGACAAAGGCAACACACGGCTTGACAAATGTTGTCCGCATTTCTGTTGAAATACTTCCACACCGAAGAGCTGATTTTTTTGGTATTTTCACCAGGCATGTCAACGGCCATATTCCTCCCACGGACAACAGGTGTCTCCCCGGGTGCCTGACTTAAACAAACCACCTCACCATCAGAATCCTCCTTGTCAATTTCCTCCCCAGCGCCAGCAACACCCATATCCTCCTCATCCTGGTGTACTTCAACACTGACATCTTCAATCTGACTATCAGGAACTGGACTGCGGGTGCTCCTTCCAGCACTTGCAGGGGGCGTGCAAATGGTGGAAGGCGCATGCTCTTCACGTCCAGTGTTGGGAAGGTCAGGCATCGCAACCGACACAATTGGACTCTCCTTGTGGATTTGTGATTTCGAAGAACGCACAGTTCTTTGCTGTGCTTTTGCCAGCTTGAGTCTTTTCATTTTTCTAGCGAGAGGCTGAGTGCTTCCATCCTCATGTGAAGCTGAACCACTAGCCATGAACATAGGCCAGGGCCTCAGCCGTTCCTTGCCACTCCGTGTGGTAAATGGCATATTGGCAAGTTTACGCTTCTCCTCCGACAATTTTATTTTAGATTTTTGAGTCCTTTTTTTACTGATATTTGGTGTTTTGGATTTTACATGCTCTGTACTATGACATTGGGCATCGGCCTTGGCAGACGACGTTGCTGGCATTTCATCGTCTCGGCCATGACTAGTGGCAGCAGCTTCAGCACGAGGTGGAAGTCGATCTTGATCTTTCCCTAATTTTGGAACCTCAACATTTTTGTTCTCCATATTTTAATAGGCACAACTAAAAGGCACCTCAGGTAAACAATGGAGATGGATGGATACTAGTATACTTATGGATGGACGAGCGACTGCCGACACAGAGGTAGCTACAGCCGTGGACTACCGTACTGTGTCTGCTGCTAATATAGACTGGATGACAATGAGATAAAATTAAAATATATATTTATATATATCACACTAGTACTGCAGCCGGACAGGTATATATTATGTAATGACGGACCTGCTGGACACTGTCTGTCAGCACTGCAGACTCCTAAAGTAAGCTACTAGTATCAAGAAGATAGAAAAAAAAATAAACCACGGGTAGGTGGTATACAATTATGGATGGACGAGCGACTACCGACACAGAGGTAGCTACAGCCGTGGACTACCGTACTGTGTCTGCTGCTAATATAGACTGGATGATAATGAGATAAAATTAATATATATATATATATATATATATCACACTAGTACTGCAGCCGGACAGGTATATATTATGTAATGACGGACCTGCTGGACACTGTCTGTCAGCACTGCAGACTCCTAAAGTAAGCTACTAGTATCAAGAAGATAGAAAAAAAAAATAAACCACGGGTAGGTGGTATACAATTATGGATGGACGAGCGACTGCTGACACAGAGGTAGCTACAGCCATGGACTACCGTACTGTGTCTGCTGCTAATATAGACTGGATGATAATGAGATAAAATTAAAAAATATATATATATATATATCACACTAGTACTGCAGCCGGACAGGTATATATTATGTAATGACGGACCTGCTGGACACTGTCTGTCAGACTCAGCACTGCAGACTCCTAAAGTAAGCTACTAGTATCAAGAAGATAGAAAAAAAAAAATAAACCACGGGTAGGTGGTATACAATTATGGATGGACGAGCGACTGCCGACACAGAGGTAGCTACAGCCGTGGACTACCGTACTGTGTCTGCTGCTAATATAGACTGGATGATAATGAGATACAATTAAAATATATATATCACACTAGTACTGCAGCCGGACAGGTATATATTATGTAATGACGGACCTGCTGGACACTGTCTGTCAGCACTGCAGACTCCTAAAGTAAGCTACTAGTATCAAGAAGATAGAAAAAAAAAATAAACCATGGGTAGGTGGTATACAATTATGGATGGACGAGCGACTGCCGACACAGAGGTAGCTACAGCCGTGGACTACCGTACTGTGTCTGCTGCTAATATAGACTGGATGATAATGAGATAAAATTAAAATATATATATATCACACTAGTACTGCAGCCGGACAGGTATATTATATTATGTAATGACGGACCTGCTGGACACTGTCTGTCAGCACTGCAGACTCCTAAAGTAAGCTACTAGTATCAAGAAGATAGAAAAAAAAATAAACCACGGGTAGGTGGTATACAATTATGGATGGACGAGCGACTGCCGACACAGAGGTAGCTACAGCCGTGGACTACCGTACTGTGTCTGCTGCTAATATAGACTGGATGATAATGAGATAAAATTAAAATATATATATATCACACTAGTACTGCAGCCGGACAGGTATATATTATGTAATGACGGACCTGCTGGACACTGTCTGTCAGCACTGCAGACTCCTAAAGTAAGCTACTAGTATCAAGAAGATAGAAAAAAAAATAAACCATGGGTAGGTGGTATACAATTATGGATGGACGAGCGACTGCCGACACAGAGGTAGCTACAGCCGTGGACTACCGTACTGTGTCTGCTGCTAATATAGACTGGATGATAATGAGATAAAATTAAAATATATATATATCACACTAGTACTGCAGCCGGACAGGTATATTATATTATGTAATGACGGACCTGCTGGACACTGTCTGTCAGCACTGCAGACTCCTAAAGTAAGCTACTAGTATCAAGAAGATAGAAAAAAAAAATAAACCACGGGTAGGTGGTATACAATTATGGATGGACGAGCGACTGCCGACACAGAGGTAGCTACAGCCGTGGACTACCGTACTGTGTCTGCTGCTAATATAGACTGGATGATAATGAGATAAAATTAAAATATATATATATATATCACACTAGTACTGCAGCCGGACAGGTATATATTATGTAATGACGGACCTGCTGGACACTGTCTGCAGAATGCGTTTATAAAAACACCACACGACGAGTGTTTAACTTTTTCAGGCAGACAATCACAATATACTGGTGGTCAGCAGACAATCACAATACTGGTGGTCAGTGGTCACTGGTCAGTCACACTGGCAGTGGCACTCTGGCAGCAAAAGTGTGCACTGTACTTAAAATATGTACTCCTGCTATAACTGCTCCCCAGTCTCCCCCACAATTAAGCTGTGTGAGCAGTGAGCACTCAGCAGTCAGATAATGATATACAGTATATGATGCAGCACACTGGGCTGAGCACAGATATGGTATGTGTGACTGTGTCACACTGTGTATCGTTTTTTTTCAGGCAGAGAACGGATTCATTAAACTGGTGGCACTGGTCACTGCCACTGGTCACACTATCAGCAGCAAGTAGTACTCCTCCTATATTATGCTCCCCAAAATTTGTGTGTCTCTCTCTCTAGTACTATTAGTCACTCTAAACGGAGAGGACGCCAGCCACGTCCTCTCCCTATCAATCTCAATGCACGTGTGAAAAATGGC
Organism: Pseudophryne corroboree; assembly: GCF_028390025.1. Taxonomy (NCBI): domain Eukaryota; kingdom Metazoa; phylum Chordata; class Amphibia; order Anura; family Myobatrachidae; genus Pseudophryne; species Pseudophryne corroboree. The sequence continues at coordinate 1,037,721,288 of NC_086444.1, forward strand.
GGTGACGCGCGGCTCCTTATATAGAATCCGAGTCTCGCGATAGAATCCGAGCCTCGCGAGAATCCGACAGCGGGATGATGACGTTCGGGCGCGCTCGGGTTAACCGAGCAAGGCGGGAGGATCCGAGCCTGCTCGGCCCCGTGTAAAAAAAGCTGAAGTTCGGCGGGATCGGATTCAGAGAAACCGAACCCGCTCATCTCTAGTGTCAACATAGGTAAGTATGTGTGTGTCGACGTATGAAATAAAGTTTTACTTTCACGGTGTGTGTGTCCTGTTTTTATTTGGGTATTTTTTTCCCAGTAGTACTACAGGTACCAGCGGGCCCGTTTTTCTCCCGCATGCTGGTACTTGTGGTTCTCCAAGTACCAGCTTGCGGGGGAGGCTTGCTGGGACTTGTAGTACTACTGGAAAAAACAATATTCAGACATTTTACTCCAGGCTATCAGCCTCCCATCTGCAGCCCATTGGATGGGGGGGACAGCCTCGGGCTTCACCCCTGGCCCTTGGGTGGCTGGGGGGGGGGACCCCTTGATTGAAAGGGTCCCCACTCCCCCAGGGTACCCCGGCCAGGGGTGACTAGTTGGATACTTAATGCCACGGCCGCAGGGCACTGTATAAAAGTGACCCCCGGCTGTGGCATTATCTGTCCAGCTAGTGGAGCCCGATGCTGGTGTGAAAAATACGGGGGACCCCTACTCGTTTTGTCCCCCGTATTTTTTGCACCAGCACCAGGAGCAGAGCCCGGTGCTGGTTTTAAAAATACGGGGGATCCCCTGTCAATTTTCCCCCCGCATTTTTAGAACTAGGACCAGCTCGAAGAGCCCGAGGCTGGTTATGCTTTGGAGGGGGGACCCCACGCCATTTTTTTCAGGGATTTTACTATTCCATCTATAAAAAAATAAAAATAAATATTTTAAAAAATATATAAATAATACTTGTGCCTCCAAAAAAGACAAACCAAGTACCTAATCCCTTCTAATATAAATAGATCTGATATTACCAAGAAAAAAACACACCAGAAAAACATGTTTTAAATTTTTTTTATTGGTTTCACCCTCCAAAGTGTGGCGGATTGAAAATGACGAATTTGCTGTCTAAAAGCACTGTTGTCGAATTTCCAAACTTGAATTGAATACACTTTGGTCGAATTGCAGCACTTGTATCATTGCAGAAAAGTCGAATTTGCAAAAAGTCGAATTTCAAAAAGTCGAATTTTGAAAGTCCGTTTTTTTGACGGAAAGTACTGAATTGCATTGACCAATTTTTTTTTTTTGGCGAAAATGTCCCGAAATTCGACAATTTCGGGAATTCGACCGCAATTGCATATACCCCATAACATACCAGGCAATCAGCTCCTAACTGCCATGTTACAGTATGTGTTTGAAAAATGACAGGAGCTGATTGGTTGGTACTTTTTCTCTCTCCAAAGCTTAGTAAATCTGACCCATAGTATATCACCACAATCAGAGCTGTAACTAGACATATTGGTGCCCTGCCCCCTCTAAAAAAGAAATAAATAAACCCCCCCCCCCCATATTTTTCAATCATAAATCGAGCCCTGGTGCCCAGTGAATGCACTTGCAATGATGACTCTTCCCACATGATATATATATATATATATATATATATATATAGTATCAGGGATAGGCGGCACTCCCGGACTAAATTCTCGTAAATCAACTGGTCATAACCCTGGAATTCTTGCAACGTTTAAATGTAATTCAATCGTCGCCAGGCATGTCCTGATACTATGCATTCGTACTTAAGAGGGCACCGAGCCACTTGTTTTTGCTGTATCCACTGCGGAGTGCCAAGTTCCTGCATCTACTATATATATATATATATATATATATATATATGACAAGAATTACTCTCCCACTGCGCTATTTCAAATAAAACACTAAAATTAATTAATTATATGGCTGCCTGTATCCTCTAAGTTCCCTGTTAGGAGGAACTAAATGTGTGAAAATATGAAACGAAATAGAGGAGATGGCGCCAAGGGAGTTATATCAACGCCCTACCTAAAAACGGACCCTTACAGTACTCTCCGGATAAATTACGTCAGATAACAAATACTAACATAAAAATTTATTAAAACAACATATAAACCCGACACAAATGTTCATAAGTATACAGAGTTGATACATTTACATTTGTCGCACAATTTGAACAATCAGTTTGTAGTGATGAGGAAAAAGCGTAGATATATCACTACGATTTCCTCCTTCTCCTTATTGTAGATTCGGAGGTAACATCAGATAATAGATAGATAAATAACCCAACGCGTTTCGTCTTGTTCCAAGACTTCATCAGGGGTAAAATCTCTTCATTTCAGAACATATTGTCAGCACATAAAAGGTCATTCAAAGATGTATGAACAACGTTTCAATATTTCAATGGGACTTGATTGATACAGCGAGGACCATACCTCATATATCATCAGCTTGAGTCTGACATTCAGATATTCGAATATGGGGAAGATTCATATGTGTATAGAATCTAACTGGTTCGCAAGCATAAGGAACCTCGTCGGTCAGCAGCTTGAACCTGACACTCAGAGACTCAGGAGTGAAGGCAATTCAAATGGGTATAATGTCTAACCAATTTAGAACACGTGGTAGACCCTCCAGTGGTGCAGTGCTGACAGCCAAGTCTCTGTATAATTGTAGATTATACAGAGACTTGGCTGTCAGCACTGCACCACTGGAGGGTCTACCACGTGTTCTAAATTGGTTAGACATTATACCCATTTGAATTGCCTTCACTCCTGAGTCTCTGAGTGTCAGGTTCAAGCTGCTGACCGACGAGGTTCCTTATGCTTGCGAACCAGTTAGATTCTATACACATATGAATCTTCCCCATATTCGAATATCTGAATGTCAGACTCAAGCTGATGATATATGAGGTATGGTCCTCGCTGTATCAATCAAGTCCCATTGAAATATTGAAACGTTGTTCATACATCTTTGAATGACCTATTATGTGCTGACAATATGTTCTGAAATGAAGAGATTTTACCCCTGATGAAGTCTTGGAACAAGACGAAACGCGTTGGGTTATTTATCTATCTATTATCTGATGTTACCTCCGAATCTACAATAAGGAGAAGGAGGAAATCGTAGTGATATATCTACGCTTTTTCCTCATCACTACAAACTGATTGTTCAAATTGTGCGACAAATGTAAATGTATCAACTCTGTATACTTATGAACATTTGTGTCGGGTTTATATGTTGTTTTAATAAATTTTTATGTTAGTATTTGTTATCTGACGTAATTTATCCGGAGAGTACTGTAAGGGTCCGTTTTTAGGTAGGGCGTTGATATAACTCCCTTGGCGCCATCTCCTCTATTTCGTTTCATATATATATATATATATATATACACACACACACACACACACACACACACACACACACACACACACATATATATATACACATGATACATATATATATATATATATATATATATATACACTATTATTAAAAAACACTCCCAAAAATGGATTTGAACACCAATATCCTTATACCATCATTTATGCACTTAATTTGAGAGTTCACTGTCATTTAGTAACATTATCCTTTATTTTAAATCACAAAATTCTTAGCCGTCATTCCCAGGGCCTTCAGTCACATCCTTCTTTGTTTAAAGGACACAGTTCAAAATACAGTCGTACACAAAATTTGAAACCATAACCTTCCATATTGCAACCAGACACCTTACTCATGGAGCTACTTGCTCCTGTATGGGAAGAATCAGAGTATTTTGAAATGTGTGTCTAAAATAAAGGAGTGTGTGGCTGAAGGTGCTTAGGGACGCAAGGAGGAGATGGAGGTGGCTAGGTGATTCTAGGGATTTAAGAGGAGAAAGTTGCAAGTGAGATTGATTAAAACAGAAACCTCTACAGTTCTAATATAAATGCCAGGTCCTATCAACTTTTCTAAATTGAATTAACTACAGTATAAACACAAATACTAAATACTAGACAAAAAAATTATAATAATTTCAATTACATTTACTGGATTCAACTTAAATACAAACATCTGTTGTAGTCCAAATAGAAATATCAATTAAGTAATACATATGCTGTAGCAGTGTCTTCATATAATATGGCTGCTACATGAATGGATTAAGGGGGTGATTCAGACCTGATCGCTAGGCTGCTAAAATTGTTGTCCTGTGATCAGATAGTCGCCGCCCAAGGGGAGTGTATATTTGCTGTGCGAGTGTGCGATCTCATGTGTACGCCGAGCAGCTAATAAATCCCTCAGTCAGCGGACAGCTGCAAATCCGTTCACAGTTCACTCACCATTTAATGATTTGCCATGTGTGTGCAGTGTGTGCGCAGCCCAGGACTTACTCCTAAAGTGCAATCAGAACGGGCTGATCAGGGCCGTGTCATGAGTCACTACTGTGGCTCATTCCTGTTTGTGTTCTGTGTAACTACAGCCTGTCTACTGTACAGTATGTGTGCTGAATAGATGCATTGATTCTCCTCATCAGAGGGTATAGTTTCTCTGGCAGCTCTGATTGGTGCTTGCCCTTTTATTACCCAGCTTGCCCTTCACCTAAGGCTGGCTATAGCTTACTTGTTCCTGTATGTACCTGTGCCTGGTACCTGTGCAGTTGGTGCTATTGCATTGCTTGTGATACCCAGTCCAGTTTGAATCCTGTGTGTCCTGTCCTGCCAGAGTCCAGAGCACATTATCCCTGTCGCCTGAGTTCCTGATTGTGCATGTGAGACCTAGCCTGGAAGTACTTTCAGACATCTCCAGCCTTACCTTGCCTTGTCTTGCTTTGTCCTGCCTTGCCTGGAATCCAGGGGTCTCCTGCAGCTAAGTACTCTTGTTATCTGTACCTTGCCTTGCTCTGCCAAGTTCTTTAGGAACTCACTGCTTAATGATTTATTATTCATACCATCCTGTGTATTGTACATGTATATATGGTCTTGTTGCTAATAACATCATGTGCTTTGTAGTATATACATAATTTGTGTATTAAGATTATATTCAAACCTGTGCATTGTTGCACTCATGTACATTTGGTTATTTCTCTCTGTCTGTGTGTAGTGCAGCGGTATCTAGATTGGATTCAGTGTACGTCTCACTGTGCTGCAACCTACTCTTGCCCAGCCTCCAATAGCCACCTTGTCTATACATAAAACCTGGGGGCATCTGAGTACGGGGTGGACCTCATTCACCCTGGAATGGTGGCTGCTATAGGCAAAGTCTTTGGCTGCAGGAGGCTAAAAGACTGCTGGGCAAGAGTAATTGCGTGAGCATCACCAAGAGCCTCCTGCAGTCAGCGTAACATTATAGCTGGCCCAAAAAAATATTTTCTGGAGTAGCTCTTGTAAGAATCCAGTCCCATTGTGTCTTGTCCAGTTCTGTCTTGCCTAAGTCCATCTTGTCTGTGATCTTGCACTGCTTGAGCATGCAAGCCATGCAAGAGTCACTAGCAGCCTTAAATATGGCTTTCTGTGCATTTAAGCCTGAGCAGTTGGAGGCAGTGGCGGATTTAGGGGGGGGGGGGGCACCAAGGCACGTGCCCCCCCTGTCATTTTTAGTTGATTTTTGTATTTTTATTTTTATTTTATTTTGTGCGCACGCCGCAGCCCTCGCGGTGGCTTGGGGGCGAGGGGCTGCGGGGGCGCCACTGATTTAGTGCAGACTGACATGCGAACGAGCGTCTGCATGTCAGTCTGCGGTCTCGTTTCCTCCGCTGCTGTTAGGAGGGACACGGAGGGCACAGTGCACGCCTCCCTGTGTCCCTCCTGGGTCTCCGGCGGCCGCGGGTCTCATAAAGGAAGTGCCGTTCGTGAGCACTTCCTTTATTAGAGTGACCCGCGGCCGCCGGAGACACAGGAGGGACACAGGGAGGCGTGAACTGTGCCCTCCGTGTCCCTCCTAACAGCAGGGGAGCGGGGGGAGCGGCGGCGGCGGAGGAAGCGGGGGGGGACGCACTGAGGGGGCATATATGGCACTGGGGGGAATATCTGGCACTGGGGGCATATATGGCACTGGGGGGGAATATCTGGCACTGGGGGCATATGTGGCACTGGGGGGGGGAATATCTGGCACTGGGGGCATATGTGGCACTGGGGGGGAATATCTGGCACTGGGGCATATGTGGCACTGGGGGCATATATAGCACTTGGGGGGGGGATATCTGGCACTGGGGGCATATGTGGCACTGTCGGGGAATATCTGGCACTGGGGGCATATGTGGCACTGGGGGGGTATATGTGTACCTGGCACATGGGGGGGGGGCTATATTTGGCACTGGGGGCATGTGAGTACTTGGCACCGTGGGGGAATATCTGGCACTGGGGACATATGTGGCACTGGGAGCACAGCCCTAGCAACAAGGACTACCTCCTAGCAACGAGCATGACACCCAGTGCATGAAACCCCTGGCAACGAGCATGACACCCAGTGCATGAAACCCCTGGCAACGAGCATGACACCCAGTGCATGAAACCCCTGGCAACGAGCATGACACCCTGAGCATGAAAACCCCTGGCACCGTGCATGGAACCAAGAGCATGAAACCCCTGGCAACGAGCATGACACCCAGTGCATGAAACCCCTGACAACGAGCAGGTATTTGAAAAGTAATTAGAAGCCTTACTGTAGGACTTAATGTGTAATGGGCATTACGGTGTGTGGCATAATGTATCACGGACATTGCGGTGTGTGTCATAATGTGTCACAGGCATTACGGTGTATGGTATACTATATCGCTGGCATTGTGATATGTGGTATAATGTCTCAGGGTCATTGCAGTGTGTGGCATAATGTATCACGGACATTGCGGTGTGTGTCATAATGTGTCAGGCATTACGGTGTATGGTATACTATATCACGGGCATTGTGGTATGTGGTATAATGTCTCAGGGTCATTGCAGTGTGGCATAATATATAACGGGCATTGCGGTGTGTGGCATAGGGTATAACGGGCATTGCGGTATGTGTCACAGGCATTACGGTGTATGGTATACTATATCACGGGCATTGTGGTATAATGTCTCAAGGTCATTGCAGTGTGTGGCATAATGTATAACGGGCATTGCAATTCCTGTCATAATGTGTCACAGGCATTATAGTGCGTGGCATAATGTGTCGGGGGCATTACGGTGTGTGGCATAATGTGTCGGGGGCATTACGGTGTGTGCATACTGTGTCATGTGCATTATTGTGTGTGGCATAATGTCTAAGGGCCATTGCAGTATGTGGCATAATGTATACTGGGCATTACTATAAGGAGGAAAAATGACAAATAATGTAAGGGGCATGAATCAGGATTATTTTTCTTTCCTGTGGTGGCCAACGTCTGGGCGTGCAGGTTGCAAAACTGGGGTATAAGGAAGTCTTTTCCTGCAATACCACGCCCATTCCAACGAAGCCACGCCCATTCCAACGAAGCCACGCCCCTTATGGTGCACCCCCTGTAATTTTTTTCTGGATCCGCCCCTGGTTGGAGGTATTGCAGCAGTCTCTACTGCAATTGCAAAATCTGTTAAACTAAAATTTGGCTGATCCCACCAGAGGTAATTGGGACTTTGACTCTTGCTAGTGAGACTCCAGCTCAAAATATTTTGGCCAGGGAGATCTCACATCTGGAGGGTCAGAAGAGGCAGAGAGGTTTTCTTCGGCCAAAGCTCTCACAGGAGGAGCATCAGCGGTGCAGAAACTTAAACCTAGGCCTGTATTGTGGGGATTCAAGCCACTATCTGCAAGCCTGTGAATTGAGCAGGCCTAGATGTGGCGACAAGTCCTGTCCTCCAACCAAGTTTTAAGACCTTGGATTTAGGATTTAAGACCTATTCCTGTCTTTACTGTGGCAGAGGTATTTGTCCCAGAACCCACACAAAAAAGCACTCTGACCTATAATTGGGGTCCTAAGACTAGGGAGCCCCATTATAGAGTCAGGAATCAAAGGCGAATGTTTCCCTTATCTTTCTCCTTTCCTGTTAAATTAGAGCTGCAAACCCCAGTAGGGGAATCTCAGGTGTCAGTCCCAGAAGGGGTCTCGAGTGGCTTAGCCCCAGTAGAGGTGCTAGGAGCCATAGCCCCAGAAGGGGACTTAAAAGGCACAACCCCAGAAGGGGTATCGGACGCCATGTTGCCAGAACGGGTCTCAAGTGGCTTAGCCCCAGAGGGGGTCCCAGACGCCATTACCCCAAGAAGGGTCTTAAGTGTCACAGCCCCAGTAGGGGTCTCAGAAGCCGTAGCCCCAGTAGGGGACTCGAGAGGCACAGCCCCAGAAGGGGTCTTGGAAGCCATATCCCCTGGAAGAGACTCATGGGCCCCAGCACCAGAGGGGGTCCTGAGGGCCACAGCCCCAGAGGGGGTCCTGAGGGCCACAGCCCCTGGTGTGGTCAGAAGGTCACAGACTCTAGTGAGATCTTTAGTGACTTTGTCTCAACGATGCACTCCAGCCAGTCAGATGGGAATGAAGTGGATCCTGACTCTTTAGATGATATCTATACAGCTATGGTTTTTGATGGGTACTTACCCCAATTTACTGCTCTAGTGAATCACTTTGTCACAATTATGAAATAAAGACCTTCCGTAGGGATTACTTCAGTTAACATTGTTTTACATCTCATCTACTCCTTTATCTACAGCGCTGTTTAGAGGAGGGGGCCCACTCGGAGGTGCACACAGGCCCCTGCAGAGGATCCCATACTTCAGAATCTTCCAGAATCTTCCAGCATATTCTGGAAGTCAGTGTAACACTCTGCTCCTGTACTTTCTACACCTAACAGGGCCTGATACAGTATTTGACATACAGTACTGTATGTATGTTTTATTAGCATCAAATACCTGACCGCGCATCAAAAATATGTACATGATGTATGTCACATTTGCATCTCCTTACAACTGGAGCAGTGGAACAGGGGAGGGAAGAAGAGGACAAAGATAGGGCAATTATACAGTTTGCATAATTGCAACTAGGTTGCCTTGAATACAGGAGCATAAAGTATGCACCTTAATAGCCATAGGTGCTGGATACTGGAGCAGAAATGCACATTGTTAATGATGGTGATCAGCTTTTGATTGGGTGATTGCAGATTGAGAGCTCCAGCTCTTAGGGGGTGATTCAAACCTGATCGCTGCTTTGCGTTTTTGCACAGTGGGCGATCAGCGATTAACTGCGCATGCACCTAGAATTGAGAAAATTCGAATCGAACAGCCATTCACATGCTGATTGACAGGAGGAGGCCATTTGTGGGTGGTAACTGACCATTTTCTGGGAGTGTCAGGGAAAACGCAGGTGTCCCCAAGCATTTCCAGCCTGTCATGAACCACTGCTGTTGCTCAATCCTCTTTGTGCTCTGCGTAACACAGAGCAGCGGTTATTAACTGTACATATATATTGATTCCCCTTATGACTCTAAAGTACCAATTTAAAAAAAAAATGCATTACCACTTTCTATTCTTTGGCGACGCTTTGTAAAAGACATACCACCCATGAACCTGCTTTCACCAAGACAACGCTTGTCATTTTAAAATTCATATGTACAATGACAAAACATGGTGCACACAAAAAGAGGAATCTTGTATCTTCTGTTTATTTTCCTTTCAGATGAAAAAGCCATTTTCTTTTATTGTGTTGGGCTAATATAAATGAGCACTTCCCAAGAAGCAATTGACATAAGCACTGGTGATTTCTTTCTTATAAGTTTGTAAAATAACAAGGAAGCAACAGTTTCTTTCATATGCCAGAATCTGGGAAATAAAATAGATCGCACTTTGTCTTACAGATCTATAAGTGGCATGCGGTGCATTTCTATGCCACTTTTGTTTGCCTTTTATATGACAACCATAGTCTCTCAGCAGTAACTGGTGATTGCTGCTCCCTTGGACTCACCTGACCTACTGATGCAGAGATTTTTTTTATTTAATAAAGAAACTGTATACTGTTAGAATATTCAGCTTAAGTTTGCCACAATTCATATGTGCAGAGTGTCCTCATACGCCTAGCTTCGATATGCCATACGACGCCGGACGCCTGGCGCCACATAGCAACGCCGAGAGGTATAGGGTAGAGGCTTTTTCTTTACATTTTGCTTACTCTTTGCAGATGCACAGGTATTAGTTTTAAAAATATACAAAGTCGCAGATGACGCACATCGGAACTTGGTGTGAGAAAACCGCGGTTGCTGCATTTCAGCACTATAGGTTCAGACACGTTCACACGCAGATGTACAAAGGTCGCACAGCAGTGATCAGTGCAAGCTAGAAAAGTAGTTTTGTCACTTCCAGCTGTATAATTTGTGTGAATAAGATGCACATTTTGAGAGAAAAAGACACTACTCATGGCCCAGGCGCATAGAACCTCATGCGCCAAGAGGGACTGTTTGGCGCGACTGTAGCCACAGTGTAGTAGGGACATCTGTCACCACTACTATACCAAAGCAGTGTGGTAAGTATGATACTGAAATGAAACACTGTATACAGTAGCGGATCTTGCTACGGGCACACAGGATTTTTGCTCGTGTCACCGCCTTTCGGAGGGCGCCGCCACCATCCGGAGGGCGCCGCTGCCGTGGCAAGATCTGCTACTGGTGGTGGTCCCCGGTGCTGTGCGGTGCTGACTGTGCGGTGCACGATGAAGTCATCGCGGACTGCATTGTGGGAGTTGCACAAAGACACTAGAGGTCATGATTGATCTCTAGTGTCTATGCGGTGCTATGGGAGAGACGTCATGACGTCTCTCCCATAGATCAGAGGAGCGGCGCCTGCGGCCAGACATGGAGGGCAGCAGTGGTCGGGAATCGGGAGCGGGGATTGTATTATTTTTTATTTTATTTTGTAAGTGGCACAACTCTACTGGGGGCAATACTGAGGGCACAAACTAGGGGGCACAACTCTACTGAGGGCAATACTACTGGGGGCAAAACAACTCTACTGGGGGCAATACTACTGGGGGCATAACTGACCATGCCCCTTCATGAAGCCACACCCCTATTTTTCACCCGGGGCTCCACAAGGGCTAGATCCGGCCCTGACTGTATATACTGTAGTTACTTAAACAAATCAAATTCAATACAAATATTTACATAATATATATATATCAATGAATATATTAGTGTATTTAAAAAAAAAAAAAAACACTTTAGCAGAGACACCATATATCCAGTAATGTTTCTAATGTTCTATTTACTGCCTTAAAAGACTTCCAAGGTTATGATGAATTCCAGACTTTTTGTATAAAGTTTAAGTTCAAACTGCTTACCAATTGTTTTCCATATGATAATGTGAGTGCCAAGATACAATAATGCAAGCAATCTCCAGGCATAGACTACACTACAGCAATGGTTACATGTTAGTTCTGTAAAAATAAAAGTATCCAAGTTGTAACTTTTATAATAATATTACATACAGTAGTATTTTCTATGCAGCATGTATTAAAATAATTTTATGCACGTAAATGGTAGTTTGAAAGCTGAGAAGATGGCACTATTACAGCTAGTGATGAGTTTTGGATTTGATAGCCCCAGATGGTTCAATTAGCTGCTAGAAATTACCACAGGTTTTTGCAGTACAGATCTGAATGTGGAAATGAGGCAAAATTACATTCCCCCTGAAATTTCACTTGTTTTGGATCACATATAAAGTCCTGCAGCTCTTTCAGCTGCCATTTTACAGTAGAAAGTTTTGGGAAAGGTTCAGTCATTAGGTGCAGTGAGTTATACCCCTTTTTGACTGAATGAGGCTCGTCGCACCCGGGAGCCTGAAACGGATGCTTCCCTGCTGCGACCCACCTTAGTCCCCTCGCCGCCGCCATTTACAACCCTGCCGAGTTGGTGACATCAGTGATGATGCACCGGGGGCAGCGCTTAGAGATCACATAATCTCCAAGCGCCGCACATCCATGTAGAGTGAACGGGAAACTGGTCAACCCGGCTTCCCGTTTACACAGCACAGCGAGTCAGGTTGAACACGTGTTCAATCCTGCTTGCTAGCAGAGTTAGAATACAAGGTCACTGGACCCGGATTATTCCAACTGGACCCTTTTACACCGCACAGCAACACAGGTTATGCACGCTCATGTGTAGTAACCCATGTTCAAAGCTGGCGGTGTAAAAGGGGTACTACGGAGATAGTGAGCAGGGCCGTAACTAGGTGTGTACCGGCGGTGCCTGGCACACAGCGCATGTGCACAGAGGGTGCAGGATCGCCAGCAACACCGGCAGGTCCACGCTGCTTGCTGTGTCCGCGGAAGTTTCAGTAAATGCAGCGCCTGTCAGCTGTGGATCCGGAAGCCGGGTGAGTTTGCAGTTTTCCGGTCATGTGCATCCTCTGCCAGGCTGCCTATCATGATTGCTGTATTGTTTTTTCCCTCAAAGGGGGCATGGCCACGGGTCCATGATTAGGACACGCCTCCGACTTTGCCTGTGGCTTGTAGTGTCTGCGTCCCTCGGCTCTTCTGGAGATAAGACAGTGGGAACGGGAGGGTGGGGAGAGTGAGTGCATATGTGTGGAACAGACTGTGCGTGTAGGGGACAGCGGGTGTGTGTGTGTGTGTGTGTGTGTGTGTGTGTGTAGGGGATAGTATATGTGTGTTTATAGGGGACAGGCTGTGTGTGTGTGTGCATTGGGGGAACAGACTGTGTGTGTAGGGGACAGGCTGTGTGTGTGTGTGTGTGTGTGTGTGTGTGTGTGTGTGTGTGTGTGTGTGTGTGTGGGGAACAGGCTGTGTGTGTGCATTGGGGGGACAGGCTGTGTGTGTAGGGGACAGGCTGTGTGTTTGTATAGGGGACAGGCTGTGTGTGTGTGCACTGGAAGAACAGACTGTGTGTAGGGTACAGGCTGCGTGTGTGCATTGGGGGGACAGGCTGTGTGTGTAGGGGACAGGCTGTGTGTTTGTATAGGGGACAGGCTGTGTGTGTGTGCACTGGGAGAACAGACTGTGTGTAGGGTACAGGCTGCGTGTGTGCATTGGGGGACAGGCTGTGTGTGTAGGGGACAGGCTGAGTGTGTGTGCATTGGGGGAACAGACTGTGTGTGTGTAGGGGGCAGGCTGAGTGTGTGTGTGTGCATGTGGGGGATAGACTGTGTGTGTAGGGGACAGGCTGAGTGTGTGTGCATTGGGGGAACCAGGGGCGGACTGGCCCACAGGGGTACACTGCCTGGAGGCCCACCTCCTGCTCTAAGGATCAGATTCCAGACTGAACACTTCAATTATACACTATACATAGGTTACCTTATACTGCACAGGACTATATATTTATCAAAGGGCCCAGACCATACACTATAAGTTGTCCAAGCCTTTAAACATGGGTCCCTACCACTGCATTTCCCCAGTGGGCCCTTCATGCCTCAGTCTGACACTGGGGGGAACAGTAGGGGACAGGCTGAGTGTGTGTGCAACTTTTCTATATAGATTACATAAGCGCTCCCTTGATATTCTATATCATCTGTTTTCACCTCTTGTAATTTTTGTCACTACAGTGGTGACATTTGGGAGCTGCTTAGTAGCAGTTTTAGTTCTATTGAGAGACCAAACAGAATTGATGGCTATGTAAGCGCTAGGGATTGTTTGTTTGGGGATTGGGGGGACAGGCTAGTGTGTGTGTAGGGAACAGGCTGAATGTATGTATGCATTGGGGGAACAGACTGTGTGTAGAGGACAGGCTGTGTACAGTGTGTTTGTGTGTAGGGGACAGGCTGTGTGTGTGTGTGTGTGTGTGTGTGTGTGTGCGCGCATTGGGGAAACAGACTGTGTGTGTAGTGGACAGGCTGTGTGTTTGTGTAGGGGACAGGCTACCGTAATGTGTAAAAGGGCACTCTACCTTCCGTAATATGTAAAAGGTAGCTCTAGCTGCCGTAATGTGTAAAAGGGGGCTCTACCTGGCGTAATGTGTGACAGGGGCTCTACCTGGTATAATGTGTGACAGGGGCTCTACCTGGCGTAATGTGTGACAGGGGCTCTACCTGGCGTAATGTGTAAAAGGGGCTCTATCTGGCGTAATGTGTGACAGGGGCTCTACCTGGCATAATGTGTAAAAGGGGGCTTTACCTGGCGTAATGTGCGACAGGGACTCTACCTGGCGTAATGTGTGACAGGGACTCTACCTGGTGTAATGTATAAAAGGGGCTCTACCTGGCGTAATGTGTAAAAGGGGGCTCTACCTGGCGTAATGTGTAAAAGGGGGCTCTACCTGGCGTAATGTGTGACAGGGGCTCTACCTGGTATGATGTGTAAAAGGGGCTCTACCTGGTGTAATGTGTGTAAGTGGCACTACTGTATGGCGTAATTTGAATAGTGGAGACTACTGTAAAGCGTAATATGAATTGGTATTATTTTATGGCCACGCCCCTTCCTCATGCAGCCATGCCCCTATTATTTTGCCGCGCGCACTAGCCCTATTTTAAATATGGGGGGGCACTGATGCTGCTTCTTGCACACAGCGCTAAAATGTCTAGTTACGGCACTGATAGTGAGACAGGGTGAGTGAGGCATCATGTTACACTGTTTCAACCTTAGCCCCCACCCCAATCCCCGAGCACCAGACACACACTCACAAATAAAAATAATGTACTGGTTACGCTAATAGTGTGCCCGTCAACGTATTTTGAGTCACTGCTGCAGTTTAAGGGAAAAGAAAACCCTATGTAGAGTTTTAAAGTGACTAAAACAATCAAAGAAAAGTACTAAAATGAGCATATGGATCAGTGAGTACCTGATTATATTTTGTTAAAAGGTAAGTTTCATACTGTATACCATAAATTTCTATATCATGAAAAAAAACATTTACAAGGGTGGTCATTCCGAGTTGATCGCTAGCTGCATTTGTTCGCAGCGAGGCGATCAGGCTAAAAAACGGCAGTTCTGCGCATGCTAATGCGCCGCAATGCGCATGCGGGACGTACGGGCACAACAAACAATGCAGTTTTGCACAGGGTCTAGCGATGCATTTCAGTCGCACTGGTTGACATGAAGTGGGCGTTTCTGGGTGGCAACTGACCGTTTTCAGTGAGTGTTCGGAAAAACGCAGGTGTGCCAGGGAAAACACAGGCGTGGCTGACCGAACGCTGGGCGGGTTTGTGACGTCAAATCCGGAACTGAATAGTCTGAAGTGATCGCAAGCGCTGAGTAGGTTTTGAGCTACTCTGAAACTACACCAAAAATTTTTTGCAGGCGCTCTGCGATACAATCGTTCGCACTTCTTCTAAGCTAAAATACACTCCCAGTGGGCGACGGCATAGTGTTTGCACAGCTGCTAAAAACTGCTAGTGAGCAATCAACTCGGAATGAGGGCCAATGTCGGTTACTCTAATTGAGAATAGAAACAGCACATTAGTATAAACACAGATGCTTCTAAAATGTCTCAATTTTATATGTATACAGGAGAGCAAGAGTGAGTAGCATATACTGTATGCTAATTCGGTCTCACGCCAATTGGGTGTTAATCTAATGTTGGCAAAAAATCATAAACTGTTTAATGCGGCAGATTGACGTAATCCCTTGTTAAAAAAACCAGAAAATGTAAAAATGTTTTCCAGGAACCAATATTATAGTGGAATACACTTGTATTGTCCATACATTAAATAGAATGATCACAGTTCCATAACCACAGCAGGCCGGCAGCAGTGCCATGATCGCAGTTGTTAGATTTCATGAAGGAAGCAGGGCTTTATGGGTCTATTTCTAAAGCCTTGAACAGAGATAAAGTGGACGGAGATAAAATACCAGCCAATCAGCTCCTAACTACCATGTTACAGGCTGTGTTAAAAAAAATGACAGTTAGGAGCTGGTTAGCTGGTACTTTATCTCCATGCACTTTATCTCCATCTAAGGCTTAGTAAATAGAGCCCTTAAACACCCAGTAGTAAGCCTCTACCTTTAGTACCTGATGTGGTGGTGCGGTGGCTTCGAAAGCTCTGTGTGCTCCTTATACTGACCAAAGGTGACCCGCTACCTTACGTGCCTGATGCGGTGGTGCGGCGGCTCTATATGTTTGTATACATATACCCATGCGGACACACACACACACACACACACACACACACACACACACACACACACACACACACACCACAACAGCAATAAACATCAAAAGGCTGCTGTGGATGTGTGACTACACATTACAGGGCAATATAAAAAAAAATGAATTAACTGCTCTTTATTTAAGTTATAATGGCAGGGGTTGGTATCGATATTCTGGTGTAGAGATTCCCAATGGCCAGAATGCCAACAGCAGCATCCCATTGTTGAAAATTCCTACGGATTTTGGTATTTTAACCATAATCCTAACCCTAACCCACCCTGCCACAGCCTAGCCCTAACCCACCACTCCCGCAGTTTAACCTTAACTGCCCCCCCACCACCACCACCACCGCAGTCTATCCCTATCTCTCCCCATAGTGCCTAACTCTAAACTTCAGTACTTACTATTTGAACCCGTTGGGATGACGTTGTCGGCATTCTGATAGTTGGGAGCCCCGATATTAACTAAATCCCAATGTCAGAGATACCGTAGTTATCTTGTCATTCTCTAAACTTTTATTTATTAATACATTTCCCATAGATCTCTGTGGTGACATCTAGCTAACAAGCTTGCCTCCATTAGCTGCTAACATGATCTGAAGATAATATTAGCCAGTATTTCCTATGGGCAATGTCCAGCCAACAGGGAACGTCTGATCTAACCCCAGCAGCTGTGCATGAGTAGAAGGTAAGCCCTGAAAGCAGTGGCATAAGTTTGTCCCAGTCACCTGGAGGCAAAATAAATGTTGGTGGTGTATATATATATATATATATATATATATATATACCCAGAACAGTCCACACTCTGGCCTTATCCAGATATGCTGGGGTGACTTCCAGAAACTGATAAATCCTCCAGATCCATCAGTGCCAATATACATTCAGTAAATAGGAGCACTCACCAGTCTTCATAATGTTTCTTATTTTTATTGTTAGCAGCAAGACATCAATCAAGGGGTGTAATCGACATTTCGGTTCCAAATGGAGCCTTTGTCAAGATCATAGAGCACAGTAAATGGTCCCCTTATAAACCCTAAAGTGACCCTCCCCCTAATTAATCAATTATAATCCATCAAGTATTCATGACAACAGCACACAAATATCTAACACATATAATGACAATACATAGACAAATACAACATACAAATAAAAGCATGAAATCCATATATACCGATTAGGCACATGAGTCGTCTGCAAACCGCGGTTCCCAGCGATACACGAGCGGCGTGCGTTCCACTGCGCGCCTTACTTCCGGTATCTGGAACGCAAGTTCCGGACTCGTGACCGGAAGTACGCAGCCCCGTCACTCGGGTCTCATAGCAATGTTCAGCCCTCAATGGTCCGGTCTCCATGGAGACAACTGTTATATCAAGAATGTATATGTAGCTGAAGCAGCATCCTGAAATCATTCGCTGGTACAATGTAATCAGATCTTAAAATTATTAATAAAAAACAGTAGACTCATATGTCTAATCGGAAGGATCACAATGAGTCAACAGTACGTGAATTATAGCATAGTCCTACGTCATTTTATCTCCCAAATATTAATCTTTAGTCCGAAGACTACAATATAAACAATAAACAAAGGGCATGGGCAGCGACACAGACCGTCCACCTAAGGTAGCCACAGACCGCAAAAAAAGAAAAGAAAAAGAATATCAGAAAAAAAAAAAAGTAATAAAAAACTGTGATAAATAAAGATTCAGGCAATAGTCCCGTAGATATGTATAATTTATTCCAGAAAAATACCATATTGGATGCCCTCATTCAGGCCTTTAGGGCGTATAGTGTCCAGCCGATAGATCCATGATGCCTCACGTTGGAGCAATAATTTTGCTCTATCCCCACCTCTTTTTAAAGGAGTTATCCGGTCTATGATCATACACTTCAAAGATGCCAGGGTGTGTTTTGCCTCAAAAAAGTGCCTAGCAACAGGCTTATCTGAGTGTCCCTCATTCAGTGCTGTTCTGATGGATAGGCGATGGTTCGCCATCCTTTCACGGAATGGACGAACCGTTTTGCCTACATACATCAGAGAACATGGGCACGTAAGTGTGTAGATAATGAAATCAGAGGTGCAACTCACTCGCTGGCTGATCTTAATTTTCTGTCCAGTATGTGGATGGTGGAAATATTCACCAGAGGTCATGCTTCTGCAAGTCGTGCAATTCACGCATCGGTAACACCCCTTCTTTTGTGTCGATAGCCAAGAGTCAGATTCTGATTTTAATGGTCTATCTGGCTGCATAAGAATGTCCTTTAGATTCCGTCCTCGTCTAAAGCTGATATCCAGACGGTTCTTAAAGGAAATTGCAGGGTCTCCCCCCAACAACCTGTAAGTCTCCCTGACCGATAGCTGCCTCAGTGCCTCTTTATCGTAATCCTTAGTATCTACTATTACCACAGCACCCCCCTTATCGGCGGGGCGTATGGTTATCAAAGGGTTATCTTTAAGATTCCTAAGTGCATTCCTCTCAAGTGGACTCAAATTAGATCTAATATGTTTCTGTTTGGTGAGTGATTCCTGTATATTCTGATCCAGTAATCTGGTGAAAGTTTTTATACACGGATTTAGTGAGGGTGGATCATATTTACTCCTTTTCTTAAATTGTGTCATAGTGTAGTCCATTTTACGTGTATTTTGAAACTTCTCTGTCAATCTGAGCTTTCTACCTAGCTTGTATTTATCAACTGACCATCTAAATTTATAAAATTTTGGTGTTGGGATAAAGCTTAGCCCTTTAGATAGCAAGCTTGTCTCAGATTCCGTCAGTTTATGCGAAGATAGGTTAATTACTGAATCTTCTGCGCTTTTGTTGTCTTCTTCTTTTCTTTTGTGTTTGCCCCGCCGGAGGTGGGGCCTCCTGCGTTTAAAGTCGTATTATTAATTTTAGAGCGAGTGTTAGCCCTGGGTAGAGGAGGTTTACCAGATATCTGGGAATCAGAGGAGTCCCTATCTGAAGATGAGAAACTATCAAGTTGAGACTGATTGTAATAGTGTCTATTATTTCTAGATCTAAATGGTAATGAATTATCACTACCCGTGAGCCATCTATAGACTCTATGGTCCTCTGATTTTGGTTATTGGTATATATATATATATATATATATATATATATATATATATATATGGAAATGCGAAGATTGTCAGAGAAGCGCTTAAATTCACTTGAAAGTTCTTATAATTTCTTTTTGCACTTTACTTTCAGAACGGTATTTAGATGGAGATGGAGCTGGTACCTCTGAAACAGACCCTCGCACTAAATCACTCAACAATGATACCACTCATTAGTTCAAATTCTTCCAAAAAATGTATTAAAAAGTTTTAGTTAAAAATTGGATAATACTCTTACATTAATCTTGACCTTAGTAGGTTAGTTGGTAACACTTGGGACATGCTGTCTACCCCAGCCAGGGAAGAGCTCCTAAGGCAGCCTGTCCACCCACTTAGCCTAAGAGTGGCACCCAATGCATTTCATCTATAAGACTTCCTCAGGGGTGTCTTTGAACAAGAAATCATACTTTGTTCATATAATATACAATCATAAAAATAACAATAAAAAGTGGCAATACAAAGGAAAAGTGGTGGCATGGTTGCTAATGGGTAAAACTGAATAGCACAAAATACTCAGAAATTGGTTACGGCTGATGATATTTCAACTTCTGGTTTCTATACAAAAAGATTACTTTTTAGATCATATGGTAGGATAGTTCTGCTGTGAAGATTTAACAGCTTTTGACCATACAAAAATGTATATCCACAATAAGCATTAGGTCAATTGTATAATATTTCCTTAATAATTATGTTCTTATAATAATTTTTTTAAGTGATTATTTTTAGTAAAAAAAATGTAATAATAATTTTTCACTTACTTTTTATATGTAAGAGGCAGGAAACATCCTAGTGGTGAATTTAGAGTAAAATACTCTTAAATAAAATCTGCAAACACAGGACAATACATAACCTATAAGTGTCCATTAAACTTTTATTAGCCCAGTTAATTTTTTTTCTTTCACTTTTTTTACACATACTGTACTTAGATTAAATAAAAAATCTTAGAAATCTTATGGTGACAGTGATGGTCCCTTTAAGAATATCAATCTAAGGGATCTTAAACAATAGCGTAGCTCCTATATAACAAATTAATGTTATTCCAAAATTATCTTTTTTATATATCTCAATTCTTTAGCTGAATTAAACATAATTGAATAGTGTTATACATGTGCATTAATTAAATAAAATAAAATAAAATAAAACCTCTTAAAATTACTTACTTATTTTGTTGTGAGCTCCTGCATGTGTTCTCAATGCTGTCCTGGCTATAAATGAGCCATAGACCACAGATTGCCCTTTTTATTCTCCTTTGCTTATTACTGTACATCATTTCCTGGGTTGTGATTAAGTAAATCTACATATTTAGACTTATGAAACAACTACTAGTGTATCTATTATTTAAACAAAGTGAAACACATATGTGAAAGTGAGTTCTTATAATCTCTTTTTTATATGAGTCCTGGTTACATATAACTTGTTCTTAATTAGCTAAGTAGCCTCCAGGTGCGGCTAACAATGATAACACCAATTTAAACTGCACTGTGTGTAGTTATCTAGATATAAAATACATGCTAATTATAAGTTAGACTACATCTACAGTTTTATAATTTTATTTTTAATCATCACTCCATTGAATAAGTTATAATATTGACCTTCTACAATTTTATATTCACGGGGAAAAGGATTAATTATTTTTAGATGATTTATCTTTAATAATACACCATCTGCTGGTTTTATGTAATTTAATCTTAATCAGTTGGATGAATTATACAGTTTCAACCCTCCATAGAAATTATCCATATTCACCAAATATTTTTCAAGGTACTAATTATATGCCATACTTTTCAAAAGGAGGTAACTGCATTAATTTTTTATTTATTATATATTAAAATTAACATTAGCCTGCCCGATGGCACCATACTGTGTGTCATTCAATATAACCACTTAATACTTCTCTGTAACTCCTCTTACTTGAGACCAATCCATCACATTAAATGTTTAGCGATGAGCGGGTTCAGTTCCTCGAGATCCAAACCCCCCCGAACTTCACCCATTTTACACGGTTCCGAGGCAGACTCGGATCCTCCCGCCTTGCTCAGTTATCCCAAGCGCGCCCGAACATCATCATTCCGCTGTCGGATTCTCGCGAGATTCGTATTCTCTATAAGGAGCCGTGCATTGTCGCCATTTTCACTCGTGCATTGGAGATGATAGGGAGAGGACGTGCAGCGTTCTCTCAGTTTCTGTGTTCAGTGTGCTGCAAATATCTGCGCTCAGTGTGCTGCAAATATCTGTGCTCAGTGTGCTTGCAAATATCTGTGCTCAGTGTGCTGAAAATATCTACGTTCTCTGCTTGAAAAACGCTCCATATCTGTGCTGCATTGTAGTATATAGTAGGAGGACAGTGCAGAACTTTGCTGACCACCAGTATTATATAGCAGTACGGTACAGTAGTCCACTGCTCTACCTACCTCTGTGTCGTTGTCAAGTATACTATCCATCCATACCTGTGGTGCATTTTAGTTGTGCGCAGTATATATAGTAGGAGGACAGTGCAGAATTTTGCTGACTGCCAGTATATAATATATAGCAGTACTGTACAGTAGGCCACTGCTCTACCTACCTCTGTGTCATCAAGTATACTATCCATCCATACCTGTGGTGCATTTTAGTTGTGCGCAGTATATATAGTAGGAGGACAGTGCAGAATTTTGCTGACAACCAGTATATAATATATAGCAGTACGGTACAGTAGTCCACTGCTCTACCTACCTCTGTGTCATTAAGTATACTATCCATCCATACCTGTGGTGCATTTTAGTTGTGCGCAGTAAATATAGTAGGACAGTGCAGAATTTTGCTGACCACCAGTATATAATATATAGCAGTATGGTACAGTAGTCCACTGCTTTACCTACCTCTGTGTTGTCAAGTATACTATCAATCCATACCTGTGGTGCATTTTAGTTGTGCGCAGTATATATAGTAGGAAGACAGTGCAGAATTTTGCTGACCACCAGTATATAATATATAGCAGTACGGTACAGTAGGCCACTGCTCTACCTACCTCTGTGTCGTCAAGTATACTATCCATCCATACCTGTGGTGCATTTTAGTTGTGCAAAGTATATATAGTAGGACAGTGCAGAATTTTGCTGACCACCAGTATTATATAGAAGTACGGTACAGTAGTCCACTGCCCTACCTACCTCTGTGTCGTCAAGTATACTATCCATCCATACCTGTGGTGCATTTTAGTTGTGCGCAGTATATATAGTAGGAGGACAGTGCAAAATTTTGCTGACCACCAGTATATATATAGCAGTAGTCCATTGCTCTACCTCTGTGTCATCAAGTATACTACAAACATTTAGTAAAATGACCCAAAAATCAAAATTAAAAGCATCTGATGAGAAGCGTAAATTTGCCAATATGCCATTTACGACATGGAGTTGCAGATAACGGCTGAGGCCCTGGCCTATGTTCATGGCTAGTGGTTCAGATTCACATGAGGATGGAAGCACTCATCCTCTCGCTAGAAAACTGCAGTGCCACTCCTAGGTGGGCCAGGTGTTTGTGTCGGCCGCTTGGGTCGCTTAGCTTAGCCATCCAGCGACCTTGGTGCAGCTCTGTTTTTCTCTGCATCATGTGCTGTTTGGGGACTATTTTTTAAATCGGCCATCCTGTCTGACACTGCAGTGCCACTCCTAGATGGGCCAGGTGTTTGTGTCGGCCACTTGGGTCGCTTAGCTTAGCCATCCAGCGACCTTGGTGCACCTCTTTTTTTCTTTGCATCATGTGCTGTTTGGGGACTATTTTTTAAATCGGCCATCCTGTCTGACACTGCAGTGCCACTCCTAGATGGACCAGGTGTTTGTGTCGGCCACTTGGGTCGCTTAGCTTAGCCATCCAGCGACCTTACATAGTAACATAGTATCTGAGGTTGAAAAAAGACAATTGTCCATCGAGTTCAACCTATTTGTGGTGTCCTATGCATGATGATTTGACTAAAATATCTGACTGATGTTGCTGTCAGCCATTGCATTTTATCCCTATTTATAGTAACTATAATGCATGACTATGCACCATACCCCTGGATATCCTTATCCAATAGGAATTTATCTAACCCATTTTTAAAGGTGTTGACAGATTCCGCCATTACAACTCCCTCGGGCAGGGAATTCCAAACACGTATTGTCCTTACCGTGAAAAAGCCTTTACGCCGTATTGTGCGGAATCTCCTCTCCTCTAACCTGTGCGAGTGTCCACGAGTCCTCTGTGTTGATCTAACCAAAAACAGGTCCCGCGCAAGCTCTGTGTATTGTCCCCTTATATATTTGTAGATGTTGATCATATCCCCTCTTAGTCTCCGCTTTTCCAATGTAAACATGCCTAGTCTTTCAAGCCTTTCCTTGTATTCCATCGTCTCCATGCCCTTAATTAGTTTGGTCGCCCTCCTCTGTACCTTTTCAAGCTCCAGGATATCCTTTTTGTAGTATGGTGCCCAGAACTGTACACAGTATTCAAGGTGTGGCCTCACTAGTGATTTATATAACGGGAGTATAATACTCTCGTCCCTAGCATCAATACCCCGTTTTATGCATGCTAATATCTTATTAGCCTTCTTTGCTGCAGTCCTACTTTGGGTACTACTGCTTAGCTTGCTATCTATGAGGACACCTAAGTCCTTTTCCAGTACAGAATCCCCTAATTTTACCCCATTTAGTAGGTAGGTGTAATTTTTGTTCTTGTTACCACAGTGCATTACCTTACACTTGTCTGTGTTGAAGCGCATTCTCCATTTGGCTGCCCATGCTTCTAATTTAACTAAGTCGTTCTGAAGAGACTCGGCATCCTCCTCTGTTTTTATAGCCTTACACAATTTGGTATCATCTGCAAAAATTGACACCATGCTCTCTAGACCTTCTGTTAGGTCGTTAATGAAAATATTGAACAATAGCGGTCCTAATACTGAGCCTTGCGGCACACCACTTAGCACTTCAGTCCAAGTTGAAAAAGATCCATTAACCACAACGCGCTGCTTCCTATTATCTAACCAGTTTTTGACCCAAGTGCATATTGTGCTTCCTAGCCCTGATTCTTGTAGCTTGTATATAAGTCTCATGTGTGGTACAGTATCGAACGCTTTGGCAAAGTCTAAAAAGATTACATCCACGTCTTTACCCTGATCTAGGTTTGCGCTTACTGTTTCATAAAAGCCAAGTAAGTTGGTTTGACAGGATCTGTCCTTCATAAACCCATGTTGATTCCTTTTAATGACCTTATTGGTTTCAAGGAACTTCTGAATACTATCTCTTAGAATACCTTCCAATACTTTCCCCACTATAGATGTAAGACTAACTGGTCTATAATTACCTGATTCAGCTTTACTTCCCTTTTTGAATATAGGCACTACTTCCGCTATACGCCAGTCTTTGGGAACCATACCTGATATAACTGAATCCTCAAAGATCAAAGATAGCGGTTTTGCCAGTTCAGAGTGAAGCTCCATTAGAACCCTTGGATGAATACCATCGGGCCCTGGTGATTTATTAATCTTTAAATGTTTTAATCGGTCACAGACTACTTCCTTGATTAAATAAGTACCTATCAGTGTGATATTGTCATTATTAAGATTGTGTGTCAGTCCTTGAATTGGGTCCTCTCTAGTGAATACTGTTGAAAAAAACTCATTTAGTGTGTCCGCTATGTCATTATCATTTTTGCTTAAGACTCCCAACTTGTCTTTCAAAGGGCCTATACTCTCCTTTTTTAATCTCTTGCTATTAATGTATTTAAAGAATTTTTTGGGATTCGCTTTGCTTTCCTTTGCTACTAGTTTTTCAGTTTCTACTTTAGCAGCTCTTATTTCCTTTTTGCAATTTTTGTTACATTCCTTATAGTGCTGAAATGACTCTGCTTCCCCGTCAGATTTGTATTTTTTAAATGCTCGCCTTTTCTTGCCCATAAGTTCCTTAATCTTTTTGTTAAGCCACATCGGTTTATGATTTTTATTCCCTTTTTTGCTACTCATAGGAATATATTTGAGTGTATTTTTAGCTAGCAGGAATTTTAGTACCTCCCATTTCTCCGTAGTATTTTTTCCAAAAAACAAACCTTCCCATTCAATATCCCTGAAAAATACCCTCATCTTTTCAAAATTTGCTTTGCTAAAGTTTAAAGTCCTAGTTGAGCCAGTATAGGGCTGTTTGTAGAAACTGATATTGAATGTGACCATATTGTGGTCGCTGTTTCCTATGGGTTCCCCTACTATAATACCCGATACCAAATCCTGATTGTTTGTTAATACCAGGTCTAAGATTGCATTGTACCTAGTTGGTTCCTCAATTAGTTGGACTAGGTAGTTATCATTTAGTGTGTTTAAAAACATACTGCCCCTAGCAGTATCACATGAATCGTTTTTCCAGTTTATCTCTGGATAGTTAAAATCTCCCATCACTACTATGTCTCCTACTCCTGCTGCTTTTTCAATTTGCTTTAGTAACAATTGATCATCAGATGCGTTGATACCAGGCGGCCTATAGCATACACCCAATACTAACTTTTTTGTTCCTTTTTCCCCGCATGCAATTTCTACCCATAATGTCTCAACAGTGTCTACAGTCCCCTCCTGAATATCTTCCCATATATTAGGTTTTAAAAACGGCTTTACGTGCAGACACACCCCTCCACCCTTTTTATTTAGTCTGTCTCTCCTAAACAGTGTATAGCCCTCTAGATTGACTGTCCAATCATGAGATTCATCCCACCAAGTTTCAGTAATGCCTATAATATCATACTGTTTGCTTGCTGCAAGTATTTCTAGTTCACCCTTTTTACCAGTAATGCTTCTGGCGTTTACATACATACAACTAAGATAAGTATTTTCCCTTGCGTTAGGGACATCTTTCACCTTATGTGGCAAGGATGACCTGTAATCGTCATTGGTTAGTGCTTTGGTAAAATCCCTTTTAGTACCCATGTTAGTAACCTTACTGCCTGCTCTTACCCTCCCCCCAACTTCTCCCCCATTTCGTTTACTACCGCCATCCCCACTATTCTCACTGCATGACCCGTAGTTTCTAGCTAAACCCTCCCCCCAGGCTCCTAGTTTAAAATCTCCTCCAACCTTCTAACCATCCTTCCCCCCAGCACCGCTGCCCACTCCTCAGTCAGGTGCAATCCTTCACGACAAAAGAGATGGCGCCTGACTGAGAAGTCCGCCCAGTGTTCCAGGAACACAAACCCCTCTTTCCTGCACCAATCCCTAAGCCACACATTTACCTCCCTAATCTCCCTCTGCCTCCCTGGACTAGCGCGTGGCACGGGTAATAATTCCGAGAATATTACCTTAGATGTCCTTGCCTTCAGTTTCTTTCCTAAGTCCCTATAGTCTTTCTTAAGGACATCCCACCTTCCGCTAACTTTGTCATTGGTGCCAACGTGCACCAAGACCGCCGGGTCTTTGCCAGCCCCTCCCAACAATCTATCTACCCGGTCCGCGATGTGCCGTACCCGAGCACCTGGGAGACAACAGACTGTACGGTGATCACGGTCCCGGTAGCAGATTGCCCTATCTGCCTTCCTGATGATAGAATCCCCTACCACCACCATTTGACTAGGTACCTCTCTATCTTTTATCCCAACCGCGCCAGAGGGACCGCACCTCTGGATGCTAGAGGGAGCAGTCTCCTCCAGGACCGTCATTTCTTCACTATCATCCTCCGATTCCTCGTCCAATCGGGCAACTTTGTTCGGGTTTGATAGTTCGGAGATGTCGTGCCTCCCCCTCTTTTTCTTCCTTCTAACTGTGACCCAACTGGCTACCTGATCATCATCCTCTTCTACCAGTGACCCCTCCCGCAACTGCTCCACCGTTCTGTCTAAACTACGCTCGAGATTGTGAATCTCCCTCAGTCGCGTAACGGTTTGCTCTAGATCAGTTACCTGGGCTTCCAGGGCAACCGTTCGCACACACCTCGTGCAGATGTATTCACACTGGGTCGGTAGCTCCAGGTGTGCATACATCTTGCACGATATGCACTGAGTGAGGTCCTCAATCACAGCCCCTCCCATATTGTTTGCAAGGTCTAACTCCCTGTTACACTCAAAGAAAAAGCAGCAAAAATAAAAAATAGAAGACAAGCAATATCACTTATACAATAATTAAGCTGGCTTATACTTATCTATCTTTGTGCGGTTCTTGGTCCTTCACTTTTATGCAGCCGTAGTACTCTCTCCTGCGGCACCTATACTCCACTTAGCAGTTGCAGTTGTTCCAGCTCACTGCTCCTCCTTTTCACTCGGCTTCCAGCTCCTGCTAAGGAAAAAAAAAAAAAATGCCCCTCCCACCCGCACAATCACAGCCCCTCTGCTACTCCAAGTAAGAGACCCTCTCACTCACTCACAAGGTCAGCCCCTTGCAGCCTCACCAGAAGTTTAATGGTACTGTAAATGTGTGTTCCTGATTGTGTATTATAAAACTCACCTTTTTGCTGTTTCCAACTCACACTTAGAAATCCCAGCAGCACTTGGAAGAGACCAGCCACACAGAGCAGGCTCCAAGAGTCTAGTCACTGCTTATATAGGCTCACCCAGCTGCTTCAATCAGCCCCTCACCCTCCTGATTACTCCTGATTACTCACACCTGAGTTAACCCCTCTGGCTATCACCTCACACTTTATTTGTTTTTTTATTTTTTTCCCTCCAAAAAAAAAAACCAGTACAGATATATTAAAACAAAAAGAAACAGTATAGATACAAACAATCAATCAATCAGAATCAGATTACTTTCTCTCACAAAATTGCTATTCCTATATGGATAGACAGAGATTAATCAGAGTTCACCTTTTTGCTGTTTCCAACTCACACTTAGAAATCCCAGCAGCACTTGGAAGAGACCAGCCACGCAGACCTTGGTGCACCTCTTTTTTTCTCTGCATCATGTGCTGTTTGGGGACTATTTTTTAAATCGCCCATCCTGTCTGACACTGCAGCGCCACTCCTAGATGGGCCAGGTGTTTGTGTCGGCCACTTGGGTCGCTTAGCTTAGCCATCCAGCGACCTTGGTGCACCTCTTTTTTTCTTTGCATCATGTGCTGTTTGGGGACTATTTTTTAAATCGGCCATCCTGTCTGTCACTGCAGTGCCACTCCTAGATGGGCCAGGTGTTTGTGTCGGCCACTTGGGTCGCTTAGTTTAGTCATCCAGCGACCTTGGTGCAAATTTTAGGACTAAAAATAATATTGTGAAGTGTGAGGTGTGAAGAATAGACTGGAAATGAGTGGAAATTATGGTCATTGAGGTTAATAATACTATGGGATCAAAATGACCCCCAAATTCTATGATTTAAGCTGTTTTTGAGGGTTTTTTGTAAAAAAAAAAACCTGAATCCAAAACACACCTGAATCCGACAAAAAATTTTCAGGGAGGTTTTGCCAAAACGCCTCCGAATCCAAAACACGGTCGCGGAATCGAATCCAAAACCAAAACACAAAACCAGAAATGTTTCCGGTGCACATCACTACAGTTGACCAATGCTTTACAAAACAAGAGTAAACACTAATAATAATAATAATAATAATAATAATCATTAAATACTGTAAACTAGTGTTTTACTTAGTCATAATCTGGATGTCACAAATATAACACAATGTCATCAGATGTTTTACAAAAATGAAGCAATGTCAATACCCTTGTTTAACCCCTTTGGGGGTCAGAGTTTTCAGCTTATATATCCAAAATGACTCTCTTTTGGACAGCTGAATATCTCTACTGCCCCCTCTCAGGTTTTCTCTAACATGTTCCAGAACTGAAAACTTTTAACACCTGATATCTGAATTATGAACTTCTTCATAGTGTTTTGGCATCTATGAACTAGCACCTTATTTTTTATATTTCGAAGGTGTTCCTGTATTCGAAGTTTCAAATTTCTCTTTGTTTTTCCCACATATTGGAGGTTACAGCTACATGAAATCAGATATATTACATATTGGGAATTACAATTTAAGAATTCTTTATATTCCAATTTCTCAGACTTTCCATCTATATTTATTGTAGGACGTGTAATAAAATGCTTACAGCAAATACATTTATTGCAAGTATAACATCCTGGTCTCTTAGATAGAAAGTTACTTTCATTTATAGTTGATGGAATTGGGTTTATGTCCTCAGAAAGCAATTCACTAGGGGCTAATATTCTCTTAAGATTTTTTGCTTTTCTGTACATTATTGTTGGCTTCTCTGGAAGTTGTGGGCCCAAAATAGGATCTTTTAATAAAATTCCCCAATGTTTTTCCAGTGTCTTTTTAATCTTGCCACTCTCTTTATTAAATTGGGTGATGAATGGACGGCCTCTTTTATTATCTATCTCCTTTTTTGGATTGGCCAATAGTAATTCACATCTTTTTCTATTATGAGCACATACTCTGGCTTCCTTTACCTCACTTTGATTATAGCCTCTCTCCACGAATCTGTTATATAATTTTCCCGACTGCTCCCAAAACATTTCAGAGTTGTTACAGTTCTTTCGAATTCTTAAAAATTGTGCATAAGGAACGTTGTTCTTCCAGCTTTGTAGATGACAACTGTCAGCTGGGATAAAACTGTTTGCATGTGTTTCCTTAAAAAACGTTGATGTTATGATTTTTTTCATTATTATAACCCTCCAATTTAAGATCTAAATATTCGATGTTATTCGTATGTGTCTTGTGAGTGAACCTCAGGTTGTAGTCATTGATGTTGATGTGGTTCAAGAATTGTTCAACACTATTATCATCGCCTTTCCATATTATTATTAAATCATCAATGTAGCATTGATAATATTTATTATGAAGATCCTTGAATGTGGAACCGTAGATATATTTGTCTTCCCAGTTTCCCATTAGGATGTTTGCATAAGCTGGGGCGAATTTCATACCCATTGCGGAACCTTGTTTTTGAAGGAAGAACTCATTTTCAAATTTAAAGAAATTATGAGTTAGTATGAACTCAATACTTTCCAATAGGAAAGTTCTCATATCACATGAGATCTCTTTGTCTATATTTAGCACATTTTCGACTGCTTTCATACCTTTTTAGGGATCGAGTGATATAATGCCTGAACGTCTATTGTCAACCAGAAATAAGTGGGGTCCCCGTTGAAGTTTTGGAGATCTCTAATAGGGAAGTTGAATCTTTTAAGTAAGATTTTAGACCTTTAACATACTTTTGTAGCTTCAAATTCACATAATGGGATAGATTGGCCGTAAGGGAATCAATCCCTGAAATAATGGGTCTGCCGGGGGGGGCAGCTTTTGTCTTTATGTATCTTGGGGATATGATAGAATATTGCCAGTCTTGGATTTTTTTACATATAAATGATTAAACTCTTTCTCGCCTAGAGTTTTATTATTTCTTGCTTTATTTAACAGTATATATAAACTTCCTTGATAAAAAATTGAGGGGTCTTCTTTTAGTCGTTCATAAGTGAGACCATCATTAAGGAGTTTATAAGCCTCATCCAAATAGTTTTCCTTTTTTTGAATAACCACCCCACCTCCCTTAACTGCTTGTCTAATCACCATATCATTGTCTTTCTTTAGCTGTTTAATGGCCAACTTCTCTCCTGGTTTTAAATTAGAATCGTATTTGTTAGATTCTATCTTTAGTTTCCTAAAATCCTCTTTTACAGATTCATAAAAGATCTCAAGGTGGCTTCCTTTTTAACTCTATCGGGTAATAATTGGATGGGAGGGACACTAAAGGCGCTTCCTTCTGGTCTTCCATATGTTGGATGGGATTTTTTTTTTAAATGTCGTTGTAAGGTCAAAGTTCTAATAAACTTGTTTAAATCGACAAACAGATCAAATTTGTTTACATGTGCATCTGGTGCAAACTTAAGGCCACGTTCTAGTAGTTGACTCTGCGACTGGGATAGTTGTTTCTCTGAGAGGTTGAAAATTCCAGTCTGTTGGCCTCCAAAGAGCTTTGTTTGCTTTTTATTTGGCGACCCTTTCACTGCCCCTCTTTCCTCTTCTTCGTTGTGAAGCTTTCTCTTTGTTCCCTGTGGTGAGTCCAATTTCCGGAATAATTCTTCCCTTCTTTGTGTATGAGGGAATTCTCTCCTTTTTCCTAAAAAACGGTTTCTAGGAGGTGGTGGTGGTGACAGAGTGGGACTGAAGGTTTCATATCTATTCTCTATTCTACGATCATAGTGGTATTGATTTCTTAATCCCTGATGTCTGGGTGATCTATAATTTGAATTCCATTTGTTAGAATTGCCCATATATCTTTGATTTGTATTCCTATATGGGCCATTCCTATAATTTGATCTTTCTGGTTTTCTCCAGATTTGTCTATTTCTAGATTTAGATCTATCCCAAGAGCCTTCTCTTTCACTCCGTATTCTTGGTCTAGCAGACTGTTGGTCCTGTCCTCCTACATTGTTAAACCAAGTGTGGACCTTATTATTCAGGTAATCGTTTTTGTCTCTGAGAAATTTTTTCTGTTTTCTCATATTTTAATATGGTCAATTCTCTTCCGAGCAGCTTCAACCTCATTAATAAAATCCTTATCTTTATCTTTCTCAAACATTGCTAGAGTGGTTTCTAATCTTAAAAGATCCTCCTCAATTTTTTTATGTTCTTTTTTCCTTTCAGTTATCAATAACCTCACAAGTTTACTAGAACTATCCTCCAAGATCTGATTCCAATTAGCCATAAATTCATCATTGTTCATCCCTATAGTTGTTGTTTTTTTTTTAAGTCTAAGTCCTCTTGGTATTCTACCCACTTCTATATATTTTTCAAGGGTCACAATGTCATACCAACATTTTAAATCTTTAACCGAAAGTTTTTCCAAACTATTAAGCAACATATATTGGTCATCTTCTCCATCTGTACATAAATCTATTTCATCATCAATAAATATAATTTTACAATTTTGTGTCCTTTTGGACCTATCACGAAACAAAGGCATAATCAAAGCAGCAAAATAAGGT
Source organism: Pseudophryne corroboree (assembly GCF_028390025.1). Classification (NCBI taxonomy): domain Eukaryota; kingdom Metazoa; phylum Chordata; class Amphibia; order Anura; family Myobatrachidae; genus Pseudophryne; species Pseudophryne corroboree. The sequence goes on from NC_086444.1 coordinate 1,037,753,330, forward strand.
TTCTGGCAAAGTACACTATAAACAAATAAAATAACCATATTGCGCTAACGCTTGATTGTAAAACCACCCAAGGTACAATAATCCTTGGGGGAGTTGGCAGCTAATTTCAGACAGGTCCTCTTGCCAGCGGAGAACCAAATATGTATGGAAATGCAAAGATTGTCAGAGAAGCGCTCAAATTCACTTGAACGTTCTTATTATATATATATATATATATATATATAAAGATACAAATCAGCCGGCACTCGTTCGTGTAATCAATCAGCTAGCCCCGGTGCCGTAGTCCAGTGAATACATGCAGATCCAAAAGCGGAAATAAAGGCACTCCAGAGGCGTAATGAAAATAGCAGAGTTGTATTTAAAGTGACGTTTCGGGGATAACCCCTTCCTCAAGACATAACCAACAAAAGAACATAGTGAACTTACCAGTATAAGTACCCCTGGATTAGCGGCATCCTCCTCCGTCTCTTCCGTCGCTTCTCCCGTCGCCGGCCGCACTCGTGATGCACTTCCGGGCAGTGGCTCTGCCTAGGTAGCCATAGCAACCCAGGCTGCTTGCGTTCCATCCCAGAGGGCTCATGTTGCAGTCCGGGCTCGAGAGCGCTGCGGGTGGTTGGAGGCTGGTACTACCGCATAAATCCTTACAAGATCTAAAACAAGACATGTACATAAGAACGGCAATGAAACAGCATTCATGTAATTCAAAGACATCTCTGTCCAGACCAAAAAACAGGCTGGGACATTAATAAACTGATCTTATCATATTGCATTATAAAAATACAGTGATGGCACTCAGATCTCCAGATCAAAAGATAAACATATGTACTCGCTACATCAGGCTATTCCAGTTGATTTTGTCATTAAGCCCATTGGGCCACATAGTGTTGAGTCTGAATATCCATCTAGATTCTGCCAGAAGTAAAGCTTTCTGGCGATCACCCCCTCTAATCGACAGAGGAATATGGTCGATCATAAAATATTTTAGCGTGGACAATGAATGACCCTGGGATTTAAAATGACGGGCCACTGGCTGATCTAAATTCTTACCTGCTAAACTTATAGCAGAACGATGTAAGGCCATTCTATCCCTGAATGGCCTAGTGGTCTGTCCAACGTAGTAAAGCCCACACGGGCAACAGATTACATACACCACAAATTCAGTTCTGCAGGTAAGGACATGCCTGATCTCAAAAGATTTCTCACAGTGTGGATGGGAAAATTTTTTACAGGGCTGCATGTATTTACAGGTGGTACAGTTGAAACAACTGTAACATCCCGGGGGTTTATAATATACATTAGGTAAAACTTCCTTGTCTAGCCCCGAGATATCAGATCTAACCAGCCTGTCTCGAAGATTACGACCCCTTTTAAATGCTGCCATGGGCCTAGATTCTCTAAAGCAGGGTAGTTCCTTGTCTGATTTGACAATAGGCCACAACGCTTGAGTGGCCTTGTTAATAATTGGGCTGGCAGTAGTGAATTGGCTAACCCAGGGGATACGTATATCTTGCTCTCTCACTTTGGATTGTAATAATTGAGACCTAGGCATATCCAAAACCATAGTTTTTTGTTGGCTCAAAATTTTCGGGTCATATCCACGCGAGATGAATTTCAAAATAAGATCATCCAAACGCTCAGGGAGAGTTGTATGATCACTCACTATTCTGGCTATTCGCATCATCTGAGACAGGGGTAAACCCCGTTTGAGTGCTGGTGGGTGATGGCTGTCAGCCCTTAGAAAGGTATTGCGATCAACATTTTTGTAAAAGATATCCGTGCTAATGGTTCCATCTGAGATCATGACCTTAACATCTAAAAAATGCATAACATCAGAGCTACAAGAATACGTATATTTAATGCCTGAATGTTGGCTGTTGACACTGCACATCAGATCATCAAAACTATCTCTACTCCCGGTCCACAAGATGAAAATATCATCTATGTACCGGGAGTAGAGAAGGAGATGCTGGCTTACATCGGGTCGATTCACAAAATTATACTCTTCTTGGGCAAACATAAATACATTTGCGTACGATGGGGCCACAGCCGACCCCATCGCACATCCCCGGCGTTGCAGGAAAAACTGACTATCAAAAATAAAAAAATTTCTATATAGGGTCAGTTCCAACAGCTTAATGAATAAATTGTGGTCAAAGATCTCAGGGTCAAGATGGCATTCAAGGAAACTCCGCATAGCCTCCACACCTTCAACATGCTGTATGGAGGTGTAGAGGCTACAGACGTCTAAGCAACACATAATGGTACCCTGTGGGACTCGTGACACATCAAGCAGCAATTTAATAAAACTGGTGGTGTCCTTCAGAAAAGAACGCTTCCTTAACAGTAAAGGTTGCAAGATAAAATCCAACAGCTGAGCTATTGTCTGTAATAGCGAGTTCCTAGCCGATATGATAGGCCGTCCAGGGGGGAAAACACTATCCTTGTGCAATTTCGGAAGAGTATAGAGCACAGGAGTTACTGGGTGCTCTTTATAAAGAATCTTCTGTAGAGATGGAGTCAACAGGCCCTCTTGGACAGCAGTATCAAGGATGGCTCTCACTTCACGTTGATATTCCTTAGTCGGGTCACCCGGCAGTTTTATATATACAGCTGGATCAGACAACTGACGAGCGATTTCAGCCCGGTAGTCTGTGATATTTTGAACCACCACGGCCCCGCCCTTATCGGCGGGCCTGATGACTATGTCTTTGTAGCTGGCTAAATTTTTAAGAGCGATAGTTTCAAGGTGAGACAAATTTTTGCGTATACGCCCTGGAGCAGAGACAAATTTCGTGACGGAGTCATCCAAAAGTCTATTGAAAGTTTTTAATGATGAATTTGACGAAACAGGATCAAATTTGGAACTAGAGTGTAGATGCAAAAAGGGATCCAAATGCGTAGTTACTGTATTAACAGGACGAGACTGAAAATGTTCTTTTAATCGTAATTTACGTGCCAATTTATGGTGATCTTGTTGCCAATCAAAACCGTCGTGCATATTGGTCGGCACAAAGGATAAACCTTTCTGTAGCACTTGTATTTCATCGTCAGTTAATGATCTATCAGATAGATTAAAAATTAACGAATCTTCTTTTTGTCGACATTTCTGCCGCCTCTTGTTCTGCCCTCCCCGACGGGTGGACGATCGCTTGGGTGGCTTGCTTGCTGAGGGTCGTTGCCTAAAGGGACAGTAGTGCTCAATTGGCCATCTTCAGAATCGGTGATACAGAAATCACTATCACTGTTGCTATTAGTTGTATCACGGGCAGAGCGTTTTTTCTGCCATGGTCGTCTCTTTTGGTAACGAGATTTACCACGATATTCGCCCTCAGAGCCAGATAACCAGCGATAAACTCTGTTTTCATCGTAGTCATTATCAACTGTGGATCGTTTGTTCTTCTTAAATTTAAGTAGATCTTTTCTATACTGTTCACAACTCTGTTCAAGTTTGGTGACCCAGCTCGCATTATTGGGGTCATTCAACAATTTCTTGGACTCTTTCTCTAGAGTCTTAATTTTAGCACGAGTGGAGTCCAGTTCAGAGCGTGACTCCTCGATCACTAAAACCATCAGGTCTAGTGCGCACCTGTTTAGGATGCCAATCCATTTTCTGATGAAGTCAGGATTACCTCTCCCAATCGTAGGGGTATTTCTGCAGCGAAACCCCCGAGGGATTTTTTTATCTCTATAATATTCTGTTAGAGAGGAGGCATGTAAGAGATAATCCGTCTCTCTGCGTTTAAGCTTGAAAAGCTGAAAATACACATCTTCCATGGTAAGCTTGGCATCATACCCAGGTACTTTCTCTTTAAGAAGAATACCTTCTATTTGCTCTGTGGTAAAGCCAAAAATCTCACCGGGCGGTACTATAAAATTTTGACATCCTGCTGGATCTTGTGAGGCTGAAGTGCCACTGGCTGAATCCATAATGTCGATGCTGTATGCAAATGCCACACCAGTGAAAACCGCAGTGCAAAGTTTAAAACAACAGACAGCCTGGCTTAGCTGTCTGCAGAGGCACAAAATAGGTCAGTCCAAATAGTCAATATGGTAAAATTACCGTAGGTGCCATGCAACATGAGCTACAGAAACTGCAGTTCCAATGTATAAAGATACAAATCAGCCGGCACTCGTTCGTGTAATCAATCAGCTAGCCCCGGTGCCGTAGTCCAGTGAATACATGCAGATCCAAAAGCGGAAATAAAAGCGGAAATAAAGGCACTCCAGAGGCGTAATGAAAATAGCAGAGTTGTATTTAAAGTGACGTTTCGGGGATAACCCCTTCCTCAAGACATAACCAACAAAAGAACATAGTGAACTTACCAGTATAAGTACCCCTGGATTAGCGGCATCCTCCTCCGTCTCTTCCGTCGCTTCTCCCGTCGCCGGCCGCACTCGTGATGCACTTCCGGGCAGTGGCTCTGCCTAGGTAGCCATAGCAACCCAGGCTGCTTGCGTTCCATCCCAGAGGGCTCATGTTGCAGTCCGGGCTCGAGAGCGCTGCGGGTGGTTGGAGGCTGGTACTACCGCATAAATCCTTACAAGATCTAAAACAAGAATTTAGATCAGCCAGTGGCCCGTCATTTTAAATCCCAGGGTCATTCATTGTCCACGCTAAAATATTTTATGATCGACCATATTCCTCTGTCGATTAGAGGGGGTGATCGCCAGAAAGCTTTACTTCTGGCAGAATCTAGATGGATATTCAGACTCAACACTATGTGGCCCAATGGGCTTAATGACAAAATCAACTGGAATAGCCTGATGTAGCGAGTACATATGTTTATCTTTTGATCTGGAGATCTGAGTGCCATCACTGTATTTTTATAATGCAATATGATAAGATCAGTTTATTAATGTCCCAGCCTGTTTTTTGGTCTGGACAGAGATGTCTTTGAATTACATGAATGCTGTTTCATTGCCGTTCTTATGTACATGTCTTGTTTTAGATCTTGTAAGGATTTATGCGGTAGTACCAGCCTCCAACCACCCGCAGCGCTCTCGAGCCCGGACTGCAACATGAGCCCTCTGGGATGGAACGCAAGCAGCCTGGGTTGCTATGGCTACCTAGGCAGAGCCACTGCCCGGAAGTGCATCACGAGTGCGGCCGGCGACGGGAGAAGCGACGGAAGAGACGGAGGAGGATGCCGCTAATCCAGGGGTACTTATACTGGTAAGTTCACTATGTTCTTTTGTTGGTTATGTCTTGAGGAAGGGGTTATCCCCGAAACGTCACTTTAAATACAACTCTGCTATTTTCATTACGCCTCTGGAGTGCCTTTATTTCCGCTTTTGGATCTGTATATATATATATATATATATATACAGAAATCCGGCACTCCAAAAGACATAAGTTATTTGCGGCAGGACTTTGCCTTCACACAGGGATCCATATAGAAAGCTGTAGTGCGTCACTCATACATTAGACTATGGGGCAGCAGGGTAGAGGGGAAGGAGTGAAGGGGCAGGCCTGGTCCACTAGAAGGAAGGGAATACTTGGATATAGGTACAGCTGCAGCAGGGGCAACAGCAGCAGCACATAGGTGAGATTAGCCACCACATACAACAAATCACTTGCAGCTTGGGGCAGGCGCAGCAGAGATTGGATGCTCTCACTGACACTGCTGGCACACCTCCTCTCTACCAACTGGACCACCTATGGGCAGATCTGAGAGAGCTGATGATAGCATGCAGGGACAGAACAGTGGCTGTGGCAGGCAGAGCATCCTGGGTAAGTGACAGCTGCAGATTCGGAAGGCACAGCTTCAACAGTGCTGGCAAGAAGAGGCCAGCGTCTGCAGTAAACATAGTGGAAGCGAAATGGCGCTCTGCTCTACCCCCATGTCACAGCAGCAAATACAAGTCAGCCCATGGAGTGGGAGACAATGAAGAAGAGGTGCCCCCTTCAGGGCAGGACCCTGGCGGCGGCTCACTCTGTTGTCTCCGGGAGTTCCCCTCCTGCCTGGAAGTATACTGCTGTAAGGGTCTCCTGCTCTGTGCTGCCACGTCGTCATGGCAACCGGGAGACAAGTGCTAGCGGAGTAACCTGAGCGTAGCTGATACTCCGGTTCGGGTCTTTTGCTGTGCAGTGGTTACAGGCTCTGTGCATGGCAGGGGATCCGGTGCTGGTTTTTGTGCTCAGAGTCTGTGAGGTCTGAGTGGGGCGTGGACAGCACCTGCTATATAAACCCTCTTCTCAGGTTAGGCAGATGCTGCTGAATCTTTGTTGGTTAGTCAGTTCCTGAAAGCTAGCTAGTACTGTGTAAACTTTGTATTTGTTTGTTGCTTACTGCAAATAGGCTGTTATGATTCCAGCACTCTGGTCAGAGGAGATCTTATGGCAAGGACCGGAGCACTGGAACGGAATGCTGGGGAAGGGAGCAGGACAGGAAAATAGCCCCTGGCGCCCTAACTCTGTTGTCTCACCCGTGTTGTCAGAAATCCCCTGCGAGACTATGGTTTCTTGAGCCCTTGGCAGCCGCGTTTGAAGGGCGGATTATGTCCGCCCAACTTCGATGCCCCCCGGTCTTAATGAGAGACAAAGGGAAACCCGAGACAGGGTGATAACAAGAGGCCCTCTAACTAAACAACCAGGCCAGGGGCTAAGCAAACTCAAAACTATAATATGTGCGGAGAAACCGCCAGGGAAAAGGACAACCAAAATATCCACTTGTCCAATTCTCCTACCCGGCACTGCCGAGTACCAGAGAGGACTTGTGGAAGCGGAACCCTCCGCAAATGCTCCAAACACAAAATATAAAAGGTAAAGCGGCTGAGCCGCAACACACGGCAGAGCCGCAACTCACGAACACCACTGGATATAAAACGGTGATCAGTCAGGACTCCAGGGAACCAAACGACCTCTTGGGATGAGATGACAACTCCCGAATACCGGACTTCTGAGGACTGGAATGACCGGATACAGCAGGACTGGAAACAGACTCTCAGCAAACAAAGGCAGCATGCAGGAAGCTATTACCGGCGTCTGTGAGAAGCCCTGGGAGTGTATTTAACAAGGAGTCCTCCAATCAGCTGCTAAGGGCTGATTAGAATAAATGCCGTGCAGCTGTCTTGCTGCACGGCCAGAGAGCAGGTGAATATCTTAATTTCCTAAAGCCTAGCAACAGGGAACGCGGTCCGCCAGTGGCGTCCCCGTTGCTAGGGTCCGTGCGGCTCAGCGCGCCCGGCGTCTAGCATTGCTAGGGAGCCGGCGGCTGTACGCGCACGGCGTCTCTAGTTGCTAGGCGCCGGGCCGCGCAGACAAGCGGACCCCGGCGCCTAACAGTACCCCCCCCCCTTGAGGAGGGGTCAAGGAACCCCTAAAGCCAGGTTTCTGAGGAAATTCCCGAAAAAATGCCCTCTTGAGCTTCGGGGCATGAAGATCCTTATCCAGGACCCAAGACCTTTCCTCCAGACCATAGCCTTTCCAGTGAACTAGAAAATACAGCCGACCCCGGGACAATTTGGAATCGAGAACCTTCTCTACCAAGAACTCCTGTTGTCCCTGTACATCCACTGGAGATCTACCCTGAGAGATCTTCCGAGGAAATCTACTGGAAGAAACGTATTGTTTCAACAGGGAACAATGAAACGTATTTCCAATCCTGAGAGATCTTGGTAAACGTAACCGAAAGGCAACTGGGTTGACTCTTTTAATAATAAGAAATGGCCCAATAAATTTGGGTCCCAGTCTAGCCGAGGATTGTCGAAGCCTGATGTTGCGAGTCGACAACCACACCCTATCTCCCACCTTAAAAGTGCAAGGACGTCGGAGCCTGTCAGAAAATGCCTTCTCTCGAAAGGCCGCTTTTCTGATGGGAGGTTAAGGTTAGCGAGGAGACTGAGGAATGATGAAAAAAAGAATTAGCTCTGGGGTGAAAACCAAAAACTGAAAAGAATGGAGACTCTTTAGTGGAGGAATGACAAGAATTATTGTAAGCAAATTCAGCCAACGGAAGAAACTCGGACCAATCATTCTGGAGTTTGGCTGAATACAAGCGCAAATATTGTTTCAATGATTGGTTAACTCGTTCGGTTTGCCCGTTGGATTGTGGGTGGTAACCGGATGTTAACGACAATACTTGATCCTAGAGTCATACATTGTGTCTTTCATTCTAATGGACACAAATCTGAAGAGATGCAAAGAGCTGTTAGTGAGAAAATTGTCAGTTCAAGATGAATGTGACACGGCAACATCCCCTCTTTCACTTCCTCCGGCAACTTCAGCTGCGAGGCAAAAACACAATTTTCCTAAGAGACCCACTGGTGGTGATGCAGATCAGTCAGCAATTAGTGACATGTCAATCATAACTGCATATCGGGGGTTATTCCGAGTTCGCTCATTGCCGATTTTCGCAACGGAGCGATTAAGGCAAAAATGCGCATGCGCATAGTTCGCAGTGTGCATGCGGTTAGTATTTTAGCTCAAAACTCAGTAGATTTACTCACGTCCGAATGAAGATTTTTCATAGTTGAAGTGATCGGAGTGTGATTGACAGGAAGTGGGTGTTTCTGGGAGGAAACTGGCCGTTTTCTGGGAGTGTGCGGAAAAACGCAGGCGTGTCAGGGGAAAATGCGGGAATGTCTGGAGAAATGGGGGAGTGGCTGGCCGAACGCTGGGCGTGTGTGTGACGTCAAACCTGGAACGAAACTGACTGAACTGATCGCTATTTGTGAGTACCGTATATACTCGAGTATAAGTCGATCCGAATATAAGCCGAGGCACCTAATTTTACCACAAAAACCTGGGAAAACTTATTGACTCGAGTATAAGCCTAGGGTGGGAAATGCAGCTCTAGCCGTACACAACCCTCAGTGCCAGATATGCCCTCATACTGCCAGATATGCCCCCACAGTGCCAGATATGCCCTCATACTGCCAGATATGCCCCCACAGTGCCAGATATGCCCCCACAGTGCCAGATATGCCCTCATACTGCCAGATATTCCCCCACAGTGCCAGATATGCCCCACAGTGCCTGATGTGCCAGATATGCCCTCATTCTGCCAAATATGCCCCACAGTGCCAGATGTGCAAGATATGCCCTCATGCTGCCAGATATGCCCTCATGCTGCTGCCAGATATGCCCCTCATGCTGCTGCCAGATATGCCCCTCATGCTGCTGCCAGATATGCCCTCATGCTGCTGCCAGATATGCCCCTCATGCTGCTGCCAGATATGCCCCTCATGCTGCTGCCAGATATGCCCCTCATGCTGCTGCCAGATATGCCCCTCATGCTGCTGCCAGATATGCCCTCATGCTGCTGCCAGATATGGCCCTCATGCTGCTGCCAGATATGCCCTCATGCTGCTGCCAGATATGCCCCTCATGCTGCTGCCAGATATGCCCCCTCCCCAAGTGCCAAATATGCTCCCCCAGTGCTGTTACTTACCCCTCCGTCGATCCCGTGCTGTCTTCTGAAGGAGGGACACGGAGTGCACAGCGCGCGCCTCTCCTGTGTCCCTCCTGCATCTCTGGCGGCCGCGACGGGTCTATTAAAGGAAGTGCCGGTTCGTGATCAGAGGTCACGAACGGGTACTTCCTTTAATAGACCCGCCGCTGCCGCCGGAGATGCAGGAGGGACACAGGAGAGCCGCGCGCTGTGCCCTCCGTGTCCCTCCTTCACACTGCACTCCCTGTCACTGCACTGACTCGAGTATAAGCCGAGGTGGCTTTTCAGCACAAAAAAAAGTGCTGAAAAAGTCGGCTTATACTTGAGTATATACGGTAGGTCTGGAGCTACTCAGAAACTGCTAAGAATGTTCTATTCACAATTCTGCTAATCTTTCGTTCGCTATTCTGCTAAGCTAAGATACACTCCCAGAGGGCGGCGGCTTAGCGTGTGCAATGCTGCTAAAAGCAGCTAGCGAGCGAACAACTCGGAATCACCCCCATCATACAGTCACCATTCAAAGAATGGTCGATTATTATTTTAGTGATAGCATCCAAATAGACATGTTAGACAGTCCATTTCATTACTGGCAGAAAAAAAAGGCAATTTGGAGGCCCTTACACAAACTGGCTTTGCTTTACTTATGTTTTTACTTTAAGAGTTTTCAGCGCAGCTGGGAACCTTGTCAGTGATCGGCGTAGGAGGTTACTTCCCCAATTGTGGAAAAGATGACGTTCATCAAAATGAATTACAAATTGCATGAGGAAGACCTTTTCCTTGCAATTACATCCAAAAAATACAGAGGCACCTTTAATGGTGGATTCCAGCAGGGACAATAATAGTGTGTGAAGAAAAGGATGTACACAATGATGGGGGTGAGAAATCGGATGATGATGACCATGGCGACATCTTGCCTATGTAGAACCAATTTGTGTACGTAGAGACCATTGGCAGCTTGTTATGTGGGGGCCCAAACAAACCAATCATTTCAGTCCCAAGTGGCAGTCCCTGTTGCTGAAGTGATTGGTTTGTTAAACTGTGCATGTCCTGTTTAATATATACAACATAAAGGTGGATGAGAGGGCCCGATGCCAATTCCATCTTGCGCCTCTTTTCTTTGCATTATGTGCTGTTTGGAGCATTGCTGACTGTCTTTTTGTGTAGACGACAAACATTTTCATAGTTTACTAAACTGCCACCCTGTCTACCACTGAAGTGTCATTCTGTTTCCTAGATGTGCCATGTTGGAAGTTTAAGTGCCTCATGTTTGTGCTGCCACTGCTGTCGCTTAGCTTAGCCATCCAACTACCTCAGTGCAACATTTTGACTTAAACTGGATAAAAACAATATTGTGAGTTGTGAGGTGGTCAAAATTTACTGGAAATGAATGGAAATTAATGTTATTGAGGTTAAGAATACTGTAGGAACACAAATATGTCAAAATAATGTGATTTTTGCTGTTTTTATGATTTTTGTAAGAAAAAAATACACATTCAAAATCAAAAGGGCGGTTTTGGCAAAATCAAATACAGATCCAAAACCCATGATGGGGGCCGGTGCATACCTCTACTTAAAACACATGCACCAAACACACTGCTCTATAACAGTTAAACTCGCACCTCACAACACTCCACAATTACCTCAATACAACATTGAAAGACAATATACCAGCCAACATGATGGTTAGTAATTGTGTGATTTGCGAAGCAAAAAAAAAAAAAAAAAGATGATTGGTAATTCAAAGGAAAGAAAAGGTGAGTCTTACATTTATAATGGGACTGATTACATGAGCAAAGTGACACAAGCTATTCTGACAAACCATGGCACTGTATCCCATTCTATACAGTATAGTTATTATGTTGACTTCTGGATGTCGACATTCAATCCATGTCAACATTCTGGTGTTGACATTCTTAATGTCGATGTGATGACAGTATACCACGGAATACAGTAGTAACATGTCAACATTCACAATGTGAACATGGTCATAATATCGACATGTCGGCAGGGCCGGATTAACAATGGGGCTAATGTAGCTGCAGCTCAAGGCCCACCATCAAAATAGGCCCACCGCAGCACCTGCAGACAGAGGGGAAAAAATCCTGCTACAGCAGCTAGTAAGCAGCCAAGGCCCCGTCCCCCCCAGCCAAGACACTCCGGCCACGGCATTGGTAGATGAAACGTCGGCCTCACTGGCATAGTGTACTGTACACCAGGGAGCCAGAGAGAGAACATGGCAGTGGCGTGCGGTGAGGTCAGAGGCTGGTGAGGCACTACAGACATAATGTCCGCCGAATCCTGCCGATGACCCCTACCGCCGCCGAGCCAATGCCTGCTACTGCCTCTGAGCCGATGCCTGCTGGCACCGCCAATGGCTTACAAACTCGCCCACCATCAACTGACCCAGCCCTCCGCCACTAATTTGCTTCTCAATCCGATGCCGCCAATGCCCGCTGCCTGCCTGCTCATCATACTTGTGATATATTGTACATTTTTATAGAAAAAAAATAAAATTAGTGTTTGGGAAGGGAGTGGGAGGAAGACATGAATGCAATTTTGTTGTCCAGGGCTTCCATTAACTTAATGGAGAAGGGTCTGAATGGGTTAAAAAATGTAAAAAAAAATGCGTGAGGTCCCCCTTCCTAAGTATAACCAGCCTCGGGCTCTTTGAGCTGGTCCTGGTTGTTTAAATACTGGGAAAAAATTGGGCAGGGGTTCCCCGTATTTAGACAACCAGCACCGGGCTCTTAGACCGGTCCTAGTTCCAAAAATACGGGTGACAAAAGATGTAGGGGTCCCCCGTATTTTTAAAACCAGCACCGGGCTCCACTAGCCAGGGACATAATGCCACAGCCGGGGGACACATTTATGTAGGTCCCTGCGGCCGTGGCATTACCCCCCCCCAACTAGTTAACACTGGCCGGGGTTCCCTGGAGGAGTGGGGACCCCTTAAATCAAGAGGTCCCCCCCCTCCAGGCACCCAAGGGCCAGGGGTGAAGCCTGAGGCTGTCCCCAGCACCCCTGGGCGGTGGGTGCCGGGCTGATAGCCATAAGTGTGTATAAAAAAGAATATTGTTTTTTGTTGTGGAACTACAAGGCCCAGCAAGCCTCCCCCGCTTGCTGGTGCTTGGAGAACCTCAAGTACCAGCATGCGGGGAAATAACGGGCCTGCTGGTACCTGTAGTTCTACAACAACAAAAAATACCCAAATAAAAACACAACACACACACCGTGAAAGTAAAAATTTATTAAAACACACTTACACACTCACACATACTTACCTACATCCCACGCCGATCACGTCCACTTGTCCATGTAGAATCCAATAGGTGGTTCCTGTAAAATGAGAGAGAGATTACTTACCTACATCCCACGCCGGTCACGTCCACTTGTCCAGTAAAATCCAATAGGGCCGGTACCTGTAAAAATGAAAATTATACTTACAAACAAAGTAATCCACAGGAGGAGAGAGAGAAATTAATGATTATTATACACTCGCTGACGCGGGAGGACGTTAGCACAGACAGGGGAGAGTGCTGCTGCTAGCTGGGATGATGGAACAGGCTCCCCCAATAGTTGTGAGCCTAGTAGCTGTACCCCTAGTAGCTTTGCCCCCTGTAGCAGTGCCCCCAGTAGCAGTGCCACGAGTAGTTGTGCCCCCAGTCGCTGTGCCCTTTGTAGCTGTGCCCCCTGTAGCTTTGCCCCTTGTGGCTGTGCCCCCAGTAGTTGTGACCCCTGTAGCTGTGCCCGTTGTAGCTGTGCCCCTTGTAGCAGTGCCCTGAGTAGTTGTGCCCCCATTCGCTGTGACCCCTGTAGCTTTGCCCCCAGTCGCTGTGCCCCTTGTAGCTTTGCACCCAATAGCTGTGCCCCCTAGCTGTGCCCCGAGTAGTTGTGCCCCCAGTCGCTGTGCCCCCTGTAGCTTTGCACCCAGTAGCTGTGACCCCAGTCGCTGTGCACCCTGTAGCTTTGCCGCCAGTAGCTGTGCCCCCAGTAGCTGTGACCCCTGTAATTGTGCCCCCAGTTGCTGTGCCCCTTGTAGTTGTGCCCCCCAGTTGCTGTGCCCCTTGTAGTTGTGCCCCCCAGTTGCTGTGCCCCTTGTAGTTGTGCCCCTTTTGCTGTGCCTCTTGTAGTTGTGCCCCTTTTGCTGTGCCCCTTATAGTTGTACCCCTGTTGCTGTGCCCCTTGTAGTTGTGCCCCTTTTGATGTGCCCCTTGTAGTTGTGCCCCTTATAGTTGTGCCCCTGTTGCTGTGCCCCTTGTAGTTGTGCCACTTATAGTTGTAACCCCTCCCCTAACACTCTAACATGAGATCCTAAATTACTTCTCTAGGGGATGGTTGTTCATTATCTGTGCCTCCACCCAAGCTAATTATTTGGGCTTGCCTGGGTAAGCCTTTCGTTAATAATGAATAGTAACTACAAGTCTATCTGTATCATAAATGTATATATGTGCACATTCATTGCAATATAATATTATACCTGTTCTTGTGCTTGCGTTTCAGGTCTCCGGATGGGATTCCAATTCACATCAACATACTTGGTAAGTATAAGTACATACATTTATTTGTCACAAAAGAGTATTTGCAGGCAAACATTTCTTACCAACATAGTAAGGCAAATTACATTCCAATCTTGTCTCACTATTTCCCCCTTCTAACGCCTATACAATTTGTTTTGCATGCAATACACAAAAATTACTGTAATATTAGTAAAAGAGTGACCCGGGTACTCAAAAAATTAAGTGCAATGTCTAGGCCCTTAAATTAGTGTACACCAGTAAATACCTTGTATGACATCCAAAGTTAAATGGGCAGAAAGCCATCCACTTTCTCTTGAATTAGATTTCTCTTTTCCTATTTTTTTAGCAGAAGGTTCCTTATATAGTGTAGTATACTAAATAAATCCACACCAAGACTCAGTTATAGGGTGAGTTATATATGATATCCACTTCCTTAATTGTACTAGTTTTCCACATAAAGACAGCAGGCAATATCGATGAAACAGTCTGCACAAAGTATCCTGCACTCCGTTACAATTGTGTCTTTTCTTCCTGAGGTCCTATGTAGTCTAACAGCTGGTATTTAATAACTGTATCAATCTCTACTGTTGCGGGTGTGATATTTCAAATACTTGATACATTTGTAAGTGGATGCCCTGTACTCTGCTACAATTGTGTCCTTCCCTTGCCGAGTTTCTACCTGATGTAGCAGCTAGTGCCCTGTGGCTGCATTAATCTTAGCTGCTTTCACTGCAAAGTTCCCTTTAGGTGATATGATGCAATTTATGAAGTTGCCATAAATATCCTTTGCGACCCTAAGCTGTATTTGTAGTAAACAGTGAATTTATCTCTCAGTTTGAATGAGTTAAACTTTCCTCTCCGCTCTCCTGTTAAGTACTTAGACTCTTAATACTGTCCCGTAGCATAAATATAGATTATATACGTTTCACATACAGTCTGTATTTTCTAATCTATGGTTGTCCCCTAGGAGTAATAACTGTTCAACTTCCGTACATAAAGGGTAATAGAGTATATTAAAATCTCCTTGGGAATGTGGTAGATCCAACTTTGGATTGTAATATTTTCCCCAAAAGAAGCTGTAGCCTATTGTATTCCACAATGAGTAAGTCTTGTCACAACTGAGGGCCTGAGCTGACGGGAGGCAGCCTCAGTTGTAGGGGCTGAGATGTACCGGAACCTGGAAGGTATCAGACCCCTGGACATGTAAGTAACATGAATAATAACTGCCCGAAGGCGTGACCACGACAACTTAGATAAAAGTCAATAATGTTTATTATGACAACTCCGCAACACAGCAGCAGTAAAAGAAAACGTAAAAGTCATCAAATAATAAGTACAGTTCCTGGGTACTACAGGATGGCAGGAGCCACAGGGCACTGGTAGTGTGAGATAGTTCTTATGATCTTCTAGATGGAAAGTCCTTACCAGGCCCGACTGTAGCAATGGAGATAACCCAGGATTGTGCCAGCTGGTGTTCCAGGAAAAGCTGGGTTGCTGAAGGTAAAACAGCTGCTGTGGATACTGGCTGGAACCAGACTGTTGTTAGCACGGAGTGGATACTGGCTGGAACCAGTTAAATAATAAATGAACTTGGGAGCGATGAAATATGAACTGAAATGTAGAACTTGAGAGCGGAGAAATAATAATACCGGTGGAGAGTGGTAAAGTGTAGAAAGGACACCGGACCTTTAAGGGAAGCTGTACTCTGCTGGAAGCTGAGCTGGAAGCAGGTAATGTTGTAGCTGGAAACAGATGAATCCACAATGGATTGGAGAGTCAGGCTACACCGCAGGTGGAATGCTGGTGCGGGTCTCTATGGTGGAAGTCTTGAGACAGGAGCTGGAACCTGGAAGACAATCACAGGAGAGAGACAAACAGGAACTAGGTATTGGCAAACTGATGCAAGGTGATATCCACTGCGGGAACAGAAGTTGCTGGAAGCGGTTGGAACTCAGGAACTTTAGGGTGGAATCCAAAGTTAGTGAAGAATGGTGTTGAAGCAGATGAAGAATGATACTGGTTGTTATGACAGAACTCGGCCCAGGGAAGTAATTGAACCCAGTCATCTTGAGAGGAGGACACATAGATGCGGAGGAAGGCCTCCAAGTCCTGATTCACCCTCTCGGTTTGACCATTGGTCTGAGGATGGTAAGCCGTGGAAAACTTTAGCTTGACTTGGAGGACTTGACATAAACTTCGCCTGAATTTGGCTGTGAATTGAACTCCTCGATCTGAGATAATTTCTTCAGGAAGACCGTGGAGTCGGAAGATCTCTTGTATGAATACTTGAGCCAACTTGGAAGCTGACGGAAGACCGGTGAGAGGAATGAAGTGTGCCATCTTGGTGAACCGGTCAACTACCACCCAGATGGTATTGAACTTGTTGCACATGGGTAAGTCTGTAATGAAATCCATCGACAAGTGGGTCCATGGTCGACGGGGAACGGATAGTGGAACCAGTTGCCCCGCAGGCGACTGGCGGGATACTTTATGTTGGGCACACTTTGGGCAAGATGCAATAAACTCCAAGACGTCCTTTTTCAGAGTTGGCCACCAATAGGACCTAGAGATAAACTCCAGGGTTTTTTGGATACCTGTATGTCCGGCAAAACGGGAAGCATGGGCCCAATGCATGAGCTTCTTCCTTAGCATCGGCTTCACAAAACTTTTCCCTGATGGGGGCGTAGAGTCCATCCCTACCGTGGAGAATGCCAACGGATTTATAATAGGATGCTTGTCTGAAGACTCTGACTCATTTTCTTGCTCCCATGAGCGGGAAAGGGCATCGGCCTTGCGATTCTGAGAGCCCGGACAGAACTGGAGTTTAAAGTCGAACCTGGAAAAGAAAAGTGCCCATCTGGCCTGACGAGGGTTGAGACATTGTGCGCCCTTCAGGTATAAAAGGTTCTTGTGGTCTGTAAGTATGGTGATTAAATGAGAAGCTCCCTCCAACAGATACCTCCACTCTTCTAGAGCGAGCTTGATGGCTAGCAACTCCTGGTCGCCAATGGCATAGTTGCGCTCAGCTGGGGAGAACTTCCGGGAGAAGAAACTGCAAGGATGTAAATGGCCATCTTTAGCCCTCTGAGATAACACCGCTCCTACTCCAACGGAGGAGGCATCCACCTCTAGGATGAAAGGAGAGTCGATGTCAGGCTGTTTCAGGACAGGCGCAGAGATGAACCTCTGTTTTAAAAGATGAAAAGCTTGCATGGCTTCTTCAGACCACTTGGACGGGTTAGCACCCTTCTTGGTGAAAGCAGTAATAGGCGCCACAATGGTGGAAAAGTCTCGTATAAACTTTCGGTAATAATTGGCGAACCCTAAGAACCTCTGGACCCCTTTGAGGGTTAAGGGTACCGGCCAATTCTGAATTGCTTGTAGTTTCTCAGGATCCATCTCTAGTCCGGAACCGGACACAATGTACCCTAGAAACGGAATGGACTTGACTTCAAAGACGCATTTTTCTAATTTGCAATAGAGATGATTGACACGGAGACGGGACAGAACCTCTTTAACCCAAAAACGATGTTCCTCTAAATCGTTGGCAAAAATGAGGATATCGTCTAGATAGACCACGACATGACGGTATAGAATGTCTCTGAAAATCTCATTGACAAAATGCTGGAAGACAGCTGGAGCATTGCTCAATCCGAAGGGCATGACGAGGTACTCATAATGTCCGTCACGGGTGTTAAAGGCGGTCTTCCACTCGTCACCCTCACGGATCCGGATGAGATTGTATGCACCTCGCAAGTCCAGCTTTGTAAAGATGGTAGCTCCGCTAACTCTGTCAAAGAGCTCAGTAATCAGGGGTAAAGGATAACGGTTCTTGATGGTAATGTCGTTCAAACCTCTGTAGTCGATGCACGGCCGCAGACCACCATCTTTCTTTTTTACAAAAAAGAAGCCTGCGCCGGCTGGGGAAGAAGAAGGTCGAATGAACCCCTTTGCTAGGTTCTCTTTAATGTATTCCTCCATAGAATGCGTCTCAGGCAGAGACAACGGATAAGTTCGGCCTCGAGGTGGAACCTTCCCTGGAACGAGATCAATCGGGCAGTCCCATTCTCTATGAGGAGGAAGGATATCAGCAGAAGCTTTACTGAACACATCCGTGAAATCTTGATATGGAGGAGGTGGAACATCAGACGACCTGGGGGAGGAAGAACAGACAGGCAATACTTTAAACAAACATGTCTCTGCACAGGAGGAACCCCATGCCAGGATTTGCGTAGTCGTCCAATCAATTGTAGGATTGTGAAGACGGAGCCATGGAAGGCCCAGGACCACAGGATGTGTGGCTCTTGGAATCACTAAAAGTGAAATAAGTTCGGAATGAAGAGCTCCCACTCTCAGACGAACTGGTAGAGTCCTTAGAGCAATAACAGTATCAAAAATTTTACTGCCATCCACGGCAGTTAAGGAAAAGGAGGAAGGAAGTCTCTCGGTGGGTAGGGACCACCGTTTAACATAGGCTTCAGTAATAAAGTTCCCAGCTGCTCCGGAATCAAGGAGAGCAATGACGTTCCGATAACGTTGAGCAACTTGAAGCGAGACTGGGAGATTACAATCATGAGGAGATGGAGAGGAGATCATTACTCCTAGCCGGCCCTCTCCTGGGCGAGCTAGGGTTTGGAGTTTTCCCGGACGTTCGGGACAGGCATTGATGGTGTGAGACGGAGCTGCACAGTAAAGACAAAGAGACTCAGAGAGACGTCTTCGGCGCTCAGCAGGAGTTAAACGGGAACGGCCAATTTGCATGGGCTCATCTTTAGATGGTGACAGTTGACGAGGAGGAGGAGCAGAAGATTTTGGAGCAGATGATCTTCCACGCTCAGTTGCTCTCTCTCTGAAACGTAAATCAACTTTCGTGCAGAGTGAGATTAGCTCATCTAACTTAGAAGGTAAGTCTCTGGTAGCTAACTCATCTTTAATAAGCTCAGATAAGCCATGCCAGAATGCAGCATACAGGGCCTCGTCGTTCCATGCCAGTTCGGATGCCAGGATCTGGAACTGTATCAGATATTGTCCTACAGTACGTGACCCCTGGCGTAAACGGAGAATCTCGGATGAAGCTGAGGTTACCCGGCCTGGCTCGTCGAAGATGCGCCTGAATGTTGACACGAATGCAGTGTAAGAAGATAGCAGGGTGTCGGACCTCTCCCATAACGGTGATGCCCAGTCAAGGGCGGAGCCACCGAGAAGAGAGATGATGTAGGCAATTTTTGTACGGTCACTGGGAAAATTGCCAGGTTGTAGCTCAAACTGAATCTCACACTGGTTGAGAAATCCCCTGCAGAATCTTGGAGATCCGTCAAATTTTGCTGGCGTTGGAAGATGAAGACGTGGAGCAGAAATGGGTAAGGTGGGTGGGGTTATAGCTGGAGTCACTGTGGTTGACGCACCAGATGCGCCTGATCCACGGAGAGTTGTCTGAATCCCATCCAGCCGAGTAGAGAGATCCTGGAGACAGCGGATGATGTGGCCCTGTGCAGCCTCCTGATGTTCTAGTCGGGCTGCCAGTTCTTGCATCGGCCTGGCCGCTTGATCCTGGTCTCCGGCTGGATTCATTAGGTCAGTGCTTACTGTCACAACTGAGGGCCAGAGCTGACGGGAGGCAGCCTCAGTTGTAGGGGCTGAGATGTACCGGAACCTGGAAGGTTGTATCAGACCCCTGGACATGTAAGTAACATGAATAATAACTGCCCGAAGGCGTGACCACGACAACTTAGATAAAAGTCAATGATGTTTATTATGACAACTCCGCAACACAGCAGCAGTAAAAGAAAACGTAAAAGTCAGCAAATAATAAGTACAGTTCCTGGGTACTACAGGATGGCAGGAGCCACAGGGCACTGGTAGTGTGAGATAGTTCTTATGATCTTCTAGATGGAAAGTCCTTACCAGGCCCGACTGTAGCAATGGAGATAACCCAGGATTGTGCCAGCTGGTGTTCCAGGAAAAGCTGGGTTGCTGAAGGTAAAACAGCTGCTGTGGATACTG